>NW_023494805.1:16936551-17043378 GCF_904425465.1 Colossoma macropomum | reverse complement strand
TATATATATATTGACCAAACCAGATGATAAACTTTAACTTAATAAGACTGAGAACACTGTATTGAGTATAAAAATAAAGTTAGTTTTTAGTCTAGGCTCAGTCTTTAAGTCTAGGCTTTGGTTATTTATTTTTCCCCTTTAGATAAAAGGTACAGATCTGGGGTACATGGATATAGAGCATTACTGTAAATTGGGAGTGTTGGTGCTGTCGTCCCGCTACTCTCTTGCATTCACTAATATTTGCTGATGGTGAAGGAGGGGTGCTGACATCTCAGAGTGCCTTCATGTCTGTTACCTTCTGTCTTTCCCTTTTAGTTCGGCTGTAATAGCTAGACCTGCTGGAGTTCCTGCTGCACTCTGTCAACACTGTGTACTGTAATCAGTCTCTCTTAACAAAACTAACTGCCTTTGTGTTTCTTTGCTGAGCTGATCAACTGCCCATCCTGTGCATCTGATGCTGTTGCTTCATCTGCCTTGATTGAGTGCCCACTGCTCACCAGCCTTCTGGACCAGTTTGACCACCAGGGAGCTTCCTGCTGTACACTGTAAAAAGTGGGACTGGGGTTAATTAATATTTACTAAATAACATAGTAACCTCTACATAGCAAAAACGACTATGTTCAGTTAGAAATCAAACTGAGCTGAATCCAATACATTTGAATGATTTATTAATTGAATTTGACACAGTTTTGGTTGAATAAAATAATCTGTGATACACTGAGTAGAATTTACTTATGTTTTATCAGGAACAACAAAGATGCAGAAAACATAGATTTTACTCATTGGGAGGTCATTGGTTTTAATGACCTCACACTTTTGCCCGACGCATTTTGTGCCTCATGGACACCCATGACTACACGTTTTCAGGGGTTGCAGTCCTCCAACTTCCCAAAGGTAAGACCTTTTTAATTATTTAATTATTTAATTATAGGAAACAAACAATTTCCAAGTAGGTTGCTGTGGCAGTTGCCCATTCTTTAGTTACTGCAGCTTACCAAACATGTCAAACTTCCTGTGCTGTAAGTCAAATTTAAGCTAGCAGCTAACGTTAGTTAACGTTAGCTAGCTAACTTAACTGTTAGCAAGTGATGCTTATTTTTGTTTTGACATATGAAGAGTTCAACATTCACAAATTACAGAATTAGGTTTCAATAAATATCCGATTGAAAAACTGCTGCTACATCAAATTAACCAATAACTTATTCACCACACGCATTTTGAATCCTTTCTAAGTTTCCAGAAGCAGCTATAAGTGCGCAGTTGTCGCCTCCACGGTGAAACGTTGGTGATGGCTCGGAGCTCAATACGGGTGGAATCTTCCTGACGTCTCCCGTTCAGATTTGAGCCCATCATGGTTAGCACAGGTTAGCCGGAGTGAACCGGTCGTCCAGCAGAGCTATTAACTTAGCCTACTCTCGCGCATACGTAGCTAAGCTAGCTAAGCTAGGTTATTGAGCTAGCTAGCAACTCTAACAAGTGCACACACTAGTTTATTATACCATAAATTCGTCAATGTCTCACTTTAAAATTGTAATTTAGCTAAAAAAGTGCCTCTCATATTTTGTGAGAGCAAACTGGCATCTAAAACAGGTGATTAACAAGCGAGCTAACAGTTACCAAATGTTTTATCTTTTACAGCCATCCATCTACTGTTTCTGGTTCTCGACTGATCAGGAATTGTCCCGGGTACTTTAATTTATAGTATCTTTATGGTATTGCTCTTTGTAATATTATTACATATTATGCTAAATATTTTATTACGTCTTTTAGCACAAGACATTGTCAATATTATGTATTTTAACATGTATTTGACTCACCTGCTTTGCTTTTTTCTTTACTTTGCAAAACTGTTGTATGAAGACAATAGAACTTTAAAGTTTCTGTGCTATTGTAAAAGTACAATGTTATTTACAGTAACCTGCTCTTTCTTGTATTGCTTTGCATATACCTTTGCTTTTTCTTTTTACTTTGTAGATTTATTTTTTATTTATTGATACTGTTTACTGTTTGTTCAGGATTCTTCATCCTTATGTTTTGTACAGTAAGTGTTTATTACTAATTTTGCTCACTTATTTCTTCATTTTAGATGCAGTCATGAGGAATCCAGAAATTTCAAGAAATTGACCAGAGACCTTCACATGTGTTAAGAGCGGAGTATATTTAACAGGTAGGATTCAGATGTTCATTCTCTCTCCCAAACATACTCTACATATATGCTCACTGGCTATTTTTACAGTACTCCTGACTTACAGACTGAGACCATCTGTTTCTTTGTATACAGAGTGCCCCCCGCCCCACCACCACCACCTTTTCCTTTTTACCACAGGGCCACCACAGAGCAGGTATTACTCACGAAACATTCTCAGCACTGACGTGGTGTTGGTGTGTTAGTGTGTGTTGTGCTGGTACGAGTGGATCAGACACAGCAGTGCTTCTGGAGTTTTTAACCACTTTTTTTTTTAGTTTTTCATCACTGTCCACTCTATTAGACACTCCTACCTTGTCAGTCCACCTTATAGATGTAAAGTCAGAGATGATAGCTCATCTGCTGCTGCACAGTTTGTGTTGGTCATCCTCCAGTCCTTCATCAGTGGACTATTCTGAGTCCAGCAGTGACACTGAGGTGTTTAAAACATTGCTGTATCTGATACACTAGTACCACACTTACTATGTCAGTGTCACCGCAGTGCTGAGAATCAACCAATAATATCTGCTTTGTGGTGGTCTGGGTGGGTCCTGATCATTGATGAATGATGTGAAAGGGGGCTAACAAAGTATGCAGAGAAAAAGATCAGCTACAATTTGCAATTGCAGAACTACAAAGTGCACATTTATATTTAATGGACCTGATTCAACAGAAAAGTAAATACAAGGCAGCATTACCTAATAAAGTGGCCCGTAAGTGTATACATATAATCAAGCATAGTGATGTAATTTAATTTGTATTTTATGTTAACACTGTTGTAGCTGTTACCTGCTATTCCACTCAATATGCCTGAATTGTGTATATACTTTGCTTAGGCAGTTAATGCATCATAATCATTTCTAAAGGAATTCTGGTGCCATCAATTCATGTATACTTACTTGTGAACACAGGTGAGCTTTAAGAATTGTGAACTTTGAAGACATGATACAGTATGTAGTGGCTTCATATATGATAATGTTCTTAGAACAGTGGCAGATTATTGATTCTCCTCTTTGCTTGAGACTAGTTGTACTTAGTACAACAAATATTCTTATGTTAGCTCAACTAAATATTTTAGTGTTGACAGATATCAGTCAGTAAAACTAGTAATTTACAGAAGTTGACTGAACATGATAAAGCCAGGGGAAATTGGTATTAGATTTTTTTCTTGTACAAACTAATTTTTTATTTTTTTACAGTGTAGGTGCATAAGGTGGCTGCTGGGTTGTTTATGCTTGCTACATGGTTGCTAAGATGTATTAGGTGATTTCTAAGGTGATTGTTGGCAGTTGCTAGGGTGTTTCTAGGTTGTTGCTAAGACGAACTAGTTGGTTGCCAGATAGTGACAGGTGGTTGTTAGGATGTAGTAGTTTGTTGCTAAGGAATCTGATTGATTGGAGGCATCTGCGCATTTAGGCTGCTAGTCGACGGAGATTAAACAAATGCTGATGATGTCTTAGCATTGAAATGTGACCTTTTTTTAACCTTTCACTCCCAAACTCTATCAATTATAAAAGTGACCAGCAACACTGTATTCCAGAATTCTGGTTTCTCCCATGTATACTTTACTGGAGATCAGCTGAGCAACAGAAGGCCTCCATGCTCAAGCACTGCATCAATCTTTTGCTTTGTTTCTGTTTTCTGGCTACAGAGAGGGTCGTGCCGGTCCCTAGTGAACACCTGATGGTCAACATGCGAGTCCTTATGCAGAACTGATGACAGTGCATGCTTTAAGTTCCAGTAATCATCCAACATCATGTCCGTGTGAGACTTTTCATGATCTTTATTCATTCCACCGTGGATTATCCATTATATATATATGGACGCATGCTGTTTTTTTAGCATCTCAGCACTGCTTTGTGTGTATCCTGGACATTTTATTGAATCATGCAAGAAAAGTTTCTTAAAGTTCATCAAAATAGTCTGTACCTTGGATTATAATGAGTGTTATTTGTTACTTCCTTTGTAATTTATTGTTAGCTGTTGTTGACTGTTAAAACTATGCCAACTAATTGTAATTCCTTATGTGCTGTACTGTATTTTTTGCAATGAAATTCTGGCAACTACAGCTTCCGGTAATTTACTGTAAAGGACTCAAAAGGGGAACCTACTGGTTAACACCATCTAGCAAAACAATAAGACAGGTATCACAGTAAGTGGTACAAGGAGATCTTAACGCAGGTATGCACCCCCATAGCAAGACAGATCCTTGCTTTATGCTGATAAACGTAATGGATGGTCTGATACTTTTACTGACCCAGAGAACAATATGGCCATTATTTCCACAATCCGAAAGGTTGAAGGGATTAAAATGGATTTACGAGTCAGTTCTTTCTGTTCTGTTCTGTTGTTATTTGAATTTTAATGTCCTGTTTATGCGATTCTTATCTGAATATATTCTATATTTAAGCTCTTTCTTTATTGATAGGTTTTTGTACAGTGTAGCTATGTTTCCTGTTACTGTGAGTTTCAGGGCACAGTAGTACAGTGCAGAGTCTGATACCGTTGCAGAGGAGATCACCAGATCCACACGCTTTTCAACAACCTCAGTAGACAGATGAGGAAGATATGACTCCCTTCTGTTTTCATGAGGATAGATATAAACAAGAAACTCTGGTCTGGATGTGGGATACTGACGATACCACTGAAGAACATCATTGTTATGACTGGTGCTGTACTTGCAGGAGAGAGTAACATCATCTCCCTCAGAAGCAGAGATTTCTCCTGAAAGATGTTCAATTGTCTGTGTTGATATTTCCTCTGGGGAACAAAAGAAATACAAAACAGAATTAAAAAAGATGGGTTTTCTGAATCACAATATTTAAAACGAACTTTATCAGGAATTTACATGCATATAAAACAAACAAACGTTAGACTTAATTTCTCAATATCTTTTCTCTTACCCTAAATATAGCACTCACTCACTCACATAGCCTTATTTTAATTTGGAATATATTCCTTATCCAGTGCGTAAGACAACAGTTCTGGTGGGCCACAACTTTGCATATTCATTAAAACCTTCATACACTGAATTGAGAGCATTAGACAATTACAATTGCTAATCTCTATAGAGAGTTTGACATCCTTGCCTTATTCTACCGTAAACCTGTTTCTAAACCATCAATCCTAATGCTACTGAGGATCAGCTGTGTTTTTTTTTAGATTTGTTAATCATTAGAGCATCTGTAGAGGACCATCCAAATAATATGACATCAAGACAAGCTTACCTAAATGAAGCCCTAGGAGGAAAAGTGTAAAGTGCAACATGCTGATGGAGATGTGAAGTTACTGAAAGCCAAAGCTGAATGGGATTTGCTTAGTTCTCTGCTGAGGTTGAGAGCTCCACCTTACTGTAGTCATCAGAATATGTTCCTCTCCAGTCCTGTTTGGTCACACTTGTGGTAAATTTAGATAGGAATTATTGGACATACATCAAGGATGTTTCTTCATAATAAGCATATTATTTTAAAATAGCCTAATTTGTCAACGTAAAAATAAACACATCAGTGATGTCTGCACATCTATGTATCGTCATCAAGGCCTGTAATGTTCTGTCAGCAGCTGCTGACAATGACAAATGTATTCACGCCTTTGTCTCACCTAAATTGGAATCCTGCAATGCTTTATTAACAGGTTTACCCAAGAGCTCTAAATCTGCAGTGAATTCAGAACGCCACTGACATGATGTTGCACGTCTCTACCTTAGCAGAAATAGTTGTTAGATATTTTCTTCCTAGATCACTCACATCAAACATCATATCATGCTAGAAAAATGGCTGAAGAGGAAGGAGTCAGCTTTAGTTACTGCAGCCTCATGCTCTGCATTTCTGACCTACTGTAAAAGAGTCTAACTCATCATAAGTGGTTTAAATTATGTACAGGGTAGTTGAATGTATTTCTAGTGATTGTATGATGTTGTAATGAATGGACATTCCAGCTCTTTTTAGAGAGTCAGATCAGCCGGCTCAGCTCACTAAGAAGAGTTGACTCTTTCAGCTCCTAAACAGCTCTTCAAATAAAAGCTTTTTCACATTATTTATTTGTTTGTTTGTTTTCCCAAAAAATCAGCAAGTTCTTATCAAAACATTTTCCCCAATCCTGATCCTGAAGCACATCTGTCCTGCACATTTTAGTGTTTTTCCTGCTCTATCACATGCACTTTAACTCAGTGAGAGTTTGTTAATGAGCTGGATCAGGTGGGCTGACAGTTAAAAAAACTGAAGAACTATCAAGGCACACTTTGAACAATGGTAAGAGTTACATGAAAAACAACAACAAACAGTTGTGGGGGATAATAAGGGAGCAGAACCAGAACAGAGATCCCGAAGGCTCCCATGACAAACATGTGGAACAAAGAGGATTTTTGTACTGCAAACAGACTAACGGTTAGAATGAGCCTTCGCTGCGAAAAGAATGAACTCTGATCAGCTCTCAGCTGTTCACAATTAGAGCGAGACGAAGGTGGAAAAGGTGAGATGTGTTGCTTTTCCACTGTTTACAGGCTTTAACGTCTGTTTGGTGCTGCTGCCATGGTAATGCTGAATGATGGCGCACATGCAGTGGGAAAAAAGCACATGAATTCTGATCTGAGCGTTCACATTAAGGTTACATGACCATGAATCAGATACGTATCTGATCTAGGACCACATATGAAAGTGGCTCAGGTCGGATTGGAAAAGATCGGATTCGCGTGTCAACACAGCCCTGAAAACACCAGCTCTGAGTCACATTAGGGCAAAAAATCGGATTTGTGGCACTTCAGCCTGGTAATGCGAACGTAGCCAAAGTGCCCTCGTCAGTGTGCTTCATGTGTGATGTTGGTGGAGTAAACAGGATTATGATAGTAAGAAATGGTTAAAATGCCTGCCAATAACCACAAATGTAACAAGCTAAGGGATGAATAAAGCAGAAACATTTATAAATGTTCTTCTAACTGCCAAAGAGTTTTTGTACAGTGTAGCTGGGTTTCCTGTCACTGTGGGCCTCAGAGCACAGTAGTAGAGTGCAGAGTCTGATACTGCAGCAGAGAAGATCAACAGATCCACATGAGTTTTCTTTTCATTTACTTCTGCAGACACTCCAACAACTGGAGGGTCAGCTTTTTGTATAATGTTAGCTTCAGTGACCAAGATCAGGAACTCAGGTCTGGATCTGGAATACTGACGATACCACAGCAGATCATCAATTGTAGTAGATCCAGTGTAACTGCAGGACAGAGTAACAGAGTCTCCCTGTAGAACACTGACAGTGGAAGAACTTGGTTCTATTCCCTCACCAGACGTGTAACCTGCTGAAAACAACAATCATAAACTTACAGGTAAGATTTTGGTGTAAAATTTTACCAGAAAAAGTTCACTAAATCGAACATTTCCTCTTCTGCATGTTTGAAGATGTGATATGTTCTGATTAAAAAAGCTCTTCATTAATTTTATGCATCTTACCTAACATGAGAAAAAGAAGCCACCAACCACCAAGACTTGCCATGTCTGAACAGCGTCTCTTATAGCTCAGTTTTTGCTGTACTTTATGAAATTGTGCTTCGTGTTACTTCAGTCCCCCTGAAACAGTGACATGACATTATCTGTCAGTTCTTCAACAATATTTAGAATAAATCTGCCCTCTACTGGAAGATTCTGTAATTACAACTTTAGTATGAAGAGAAACTCTTGCTACAGTCAGATCCACAAAATACTGACATCAACAAGTTATAGTTATTTAAACTGTCTAACACAGCATATTGGATTTTAAATTAACTAATGGCTATGAACTCAGAACCTAGTGATGTTTACAGAAGCTCCATCATATGCTTCAGAGCATTCAACCACCTGCTTCAGTAAAAAGCTTCAGAGAAGTCAGGATTATGGGTTGGCCTGTTTTTTCCTCAACTTGAACCACACATATAACTTGTACTAAGATTGGGCTGCTGTCTAATCAATAGTCTCCTCCAAAGGAAAGCAGTATACATGTAAAGAAATGATCTTGCTGTACAAGATGCAACATATATGTTATTACAAACTGAAACAGAACAGAACATCATTTCCTCACTGTGTGCCATTTTGTCAGTTTCTAATGCACAGTCCAGGTAATATTACTCACAGCTCTAATCTTTTACATTATAACTTTTAATATTTATAGACTTTGAGATGGTTTAGATCCAAACCTACAGCTCCTCATTCTTGCCTGGTTGGTTTCTTGTAGATCATCAGTGCAGTTTTATTAGCTTGATCATAGCTAACGATACTAACATAACATTCCTGTGATTTAATAATGGTTAACACTTTATAATAGATTTCTTTAATACAACATTAGCTGACCCTTAATAGCTGCGAACAAATTATTCATTTATCAGAAACTGAAAATATACAAATGTTTCTAAATAACGCTTAATGTAGTTTATCTGTCACTAATGAACAATAAGTTGTACAACCTCTTGTAAATTATTTTGCTATAATTTTCCAGAACTAAAAATGGGTATGATTCAGTATATCTACAATAAAATTAACCATGTTTTTGAAGCTAAAGAGTACGGTAAATGTTACATTACAGTAATAACTGAAATATCTTCCTAATGTTAAATGACAGTAAAAATTATTTTGTCTACAGTAAAACTATTATAAATTTATTGTCTGAAAAACTATAACCAAGATTATATTACTTGTAAAAGTCAATTCAGTTTCTGATGCTTTAAGGCAAATGGTTACAAGTGACTTGCAGATGGTGTGAAACTGCATTACTTATTAACTGAATTAACTAATTACATACTTCACATAAAATTACACAGCTTAATATGATTTTCCATCTTTATTAGCCCACTAAAAATGACATACGTGTCCATGTCATACATTACTACTAACCCAGGAATGACAATTACTTCACACAAAATTTTGATTTCACTTATTTTACTACAACAACAGCATATAGCCAAATTTACAAAGACAAAGAAAAGAAATTTGCATGGCTATGAAATTAAAATATTCAATTTTCTAAAAGAAAAGCATCACATGTTTGGAAGTGCTCCTCAGACTCAGTTCTAGGAACACCATGGGTAAGGAACAATGTACTGAGGGATCTTATCCAGGTTCCTTCAGTGCAGGTCAACGTTTTGTGGACAAATTCATGAAAATTATGTACCTTCACTTGTTGATTCTCAAACCAGGATCCTCAAATGATCTATCAACTTCACTCACAGTTCTTGACCAAGACATGCAAGGAACAAGTACAAGTTTTGAAGTCCAGGAGAGCACCTCAGACAAGTCTTTGAGTTTGACATACACAACCTCTGGAGAAACAGACAATCCTCTGGCATTGCTCATGAATTCTGAGCAAGCTGAATCTGAGAGGATTGATGACATCTCTGCACATGACATCAAGTCTCCTGGTGCGTCACTCACCCCCTCGAGCAAGGCTGGCAGTGCAATGGTCAAAGACACACTGGAGATTCTTAGCATCTCCAGCCAGGAGACGTGCTCTTCCAGCTCCAGTCCATTAAATGACCAAGAATCTGTCATTGTGAAAAAGAGGAATCATAGATTTAAATGATTTGTGGGCAAAAAAAACTCCTTTTATCAGCATTGGATGAAAGGTAAGGATTATATATATATAGATATTTAAAAGCTTATTTGCAGTCTCAGTAATTACTTCTCTACATGTCTGGCTAAAGTTAGTGTGTGACACCTCTCACTACCTATTAATTTCAGTGTGATGATGACACTAGTCTCATCTCTGAGTGTTTCTTTGAGGTGAGGTGGAAAACGCTGTTCTTACACTTTTAGTAGAGGAACAAATTCCCAAAAAGGCCCTAGTTTTTGAGATACGTTGGCCCGAGAAAGAACAAAGCACAAGCATGTTTTCATATAATGTTGATATCTCTAGTTCGTGAAATAGATGATTGTATAAAAATATTTCACTGCAAAATGTGTGTAATTCATTAATATTTGGATGCTCCCAAAACCAGAAAATTGGCAAATTTAGGCCTGATTTAAACGGAGAATGCCTGCATTATCCCTTATATTTCATAAAATAAAAATCAGAATGTGGCCAATTTTAGACTGACTGTGCAGAAACAACATACTCCATGTCATAAAGAAAAGATATCTTTGTCCATTGTCTAAATACAGGCCCCTTAACATGCATGAGCCAGAGACAGAAATTGACTTTTTGCCATTGATATAATAACGATGTTAAACACCAATAAATGTTATTATTTTGTACTTTATACAACTTTAAAAAGTTGTATGTGACCAATAATGGAATTTATATGGGACTGTGTCTATAGTTTAATTACTAATTACCATCAGCTCTATTGACCAATATATCCTCCCAGAATAAAGAGAGATTGCATATAAACATCAGGGGGTATTTCATAAAGCAGGATTTCTTCTTTAGCCAGTGCCTGAAAACTTAGGAATATTATCTATGACTACATGTGGCATATTTGCATAGGCATATATTTACTGAATTCTGTGATATTTGATTTAAGGTTTGGTTTATCATTTATCGTTAAATTTCTGGTGCACATTTTTTCTTCACAGGGTAGCTATGCTGAAGTGTTGTGCTCTGCAAGATACCTAGTGTCTCTACTTACATTGTGTGAGAAACAAGGGGCTGCAGTCATTGCTGAACAAAGTTCCAGGGAGGATAATGGCAGGTTTAGTGTCTAGGCTTTATACCCACGTGATGCCAGGGCAGCAGGCCCTTACACCTGCAGTTCAGACAGAAATGACAAGGTTTAGATAATATATTTGTATTTGTTTAAGTTTTTTTTATTTTTTTTATTTTTTTTTTTCCCTTTGCCCAGGAAACCCATCCACTGCGCCAAACAGAATAATGTTATACCTAGTGAGCATTTTTTGGGGGTCCAGTAAATGAATGTAATTACTTACTGACAGCCTACTTACGTTTATCTTGTTACTCTCAGTTAAAAGCACTATCTTCATTAGTTTGTGTTTTATGTCCACATGCCAAAGTGAAAGGGGTGCTCTCACAAAATATGTCCTGCATAGGATGCAGCCTAATCCAGTAAGTCTGGATCCCAATGGATCGCAACCTCCCCTTCACCATGCAGTAGCCAGTAGTTGGCATTTCAGTTTTATATTCTGTATAACACTGTCCAGCTCCTCATCATTCATACTGCTATTTCGTCTAGCAGAAGGGCCAAGCTCCTGCATCCATCAAAACACTGTACTTGTTTAGATACCCAGCATCTTTGAGATTCAGGACACAGGCAGGTCACTTTCCAAGAGCTCTTCCAAGCTCTCTCTCCCAGTGTCTAACTGGGACACCCTGTATCTCCAGGTGCTGTGTCAACTTGCGTATTTCTGCCATTCATCGTACTCCGTCACAAGCCTACAAAGCTCTTGCAGGGCATGTAATATCTCTGTCGGCACATCAGTGTGTTGGGAGAGTGCATTACACAGATACGATTCCTGTCTACATGTAAATTCCATGTAACATTGTTTTATGATAGTTGTGTGATGAAGTTTTGGCCTAAAATGTATTTAAATACATTTGTTTTAATCCATTCATGGTGGAGGGAAGCATGTAGGGTATTGTGAGCAAAACAGTTTTTTTCAGATTTATGACTATTTTACCATCACCAACATCGCATATAAAAACTCAGGTGTAGGTTCACCAGCGTTTTTGTAGAGTAAATAAAAAATGAAAAAGGCTGTTTTTGTATACTGTAATCATCATGGCTCTTGGTTCCTATCACCACCACTGTATAGAAATCTGAACAGGGAAGATTCTCTAGAATGAAGCATTTCACACCAAACCACTCTGAATAGCTTTGTTTACCACTTAACAATTTAATTATGTAATTCAAAAAATCAATAGTTTCCCTTTAACTCTATTGCCCAGTGTTCGCAAAACAACAATTAATAAATGCTACAAAAAACTGCCTATTGTGCTGACGATGATCAAAAAGCCAGAATCACACTCACTTTATTTCACCAATCATGAGACCAAAATGGCACATTTAAACTATTCTGCTAATATAGACCAAAACTGTTGTTGTGCTGTGATTTCTGATTTCTGAATCAGTATATTCACCAGAATCTGAATCAGAATTATAATAAGTACTTAAAATTAGGAAAAAAGGAAAAGGTTCAGCAGATCTCCTCATACATTGTAAAATGCGAATCTGTTTGTATCAAAATAGTAGAACATTATTATTTCATATGGTTCCAGGAACGTTTTTCTGTGTATCTGCTGATTAAACACTAATATGATAAATGTGTGTAATGCTTAGAAAAGCAGCATCAGCTTATTGTAGCCTACATGATAATGATTTGTCTTCCAAAGCAATCTAGCATTCTAACCAGGAGGTTTAAAAAGCTGAAAGTCTAAATGAAACAAGACAAATAGCTCCCCCTCTTGACAACAGAATTGTTCTTCATGAGTCAGTTTTATGAATCAGTTTTTGTATAGTGTAGGTGGGTTTCCTGTCACTGTGGGCTGCAGGGCACAGTAGTAGAATGCAGAGTCTGATACTGCAGCAGAGGAGATCAACAGATCCACTCTGTTTTCATCCACTGTAGCACTCAGTCGTTGGAGCAGAGAACTCGCTCGAGTTATAGTTTTTGTTGATGGGAGGATCATCAGTAAATACTCTGGTCTGGATCCAGGATACTGACGATACCAATACAGATAGCTTGCTTTCTCATACATGCAGGAGAGATTAGCTGTCTTATCTTCAAGAGCATGAACCTGCATTTTATCCTTTAGTGGTGCTATTGACTGTGAAACACAGTTCCCTGTAGAAAAATAAATTAATAAGAATAAGGGAAAAAAAATTAATAAACATTCAGCATTGTAAAAGAAATGAATTGCCACACAACACATCACTCACATACAAATCACTGTAAAAACAACAATAGAAAAACTTAATTTAAAAATTAGCAGGAAGTCATCTACACTTACTTAGCATGATCATAAAGACAGTCAGAGAGCACAGAAACATCATGGTGGTTCCAGTGTTCAGACAATGAGGAGAGATTTGGTGCTACTGTTCAAGCATGTAGACTCCTCCTACATTTGTCAGTGGATCTGTTAGAAGAACAGAGGAATGCAGATCAGAAAAACATTTTTATTGTTGTAAGTTATCTGTGGATCATTTCTGTTGTGTTTTTTTTTATCTCACTTTGTTGTCCTTTTTAATTGCTAGTGTCAATAGAGTTTACAATCATGAAAGTTTAATCAGTCATTGTAGGTTTATAGGTACTGACTGTAACCCACCTGTTACTGTGAAATTACCCCACCCCCTCTCTGTTCATCAATGTAAAAAGACCACCCCATATCCATCACCAGATAATGTTTAGATGGTGGACTATTCTCAGCAAAGCTGTAACACAGTGTGTGTGGTGAGGGTACGACTGTATTCAGGCACAGTGGTATTGCTGGGAATTCTACACCACTCAGTGTCACTACTGGGTTAAGAATATTCCACCAACCAAAAACATACAGCCAACAGTGGTCCACTGATGAAGGACCAGAGGACGAATAACACACACTGATCATGGAAACAGATGTGTTCTGCTTTACTCTAATAGTGTACTAGCTGTAACAACAATGATGGTTTGTTTTATAAAGTGTACCATACTGAGCATCAGTGAGCTTGTACATTAGTGTGATGTGTAAGGAAAAACAGAAGTGCAGCTGTTTCTCAGGTGACTTGCAATGTATAAACCCCACCAAGACAAATGCAGAGAGTTCAGTGGTACAAAAAACACAGGCGCTGGAAAAAAGTGATACGGTGAAAAGAATCATCCCTCACCATATTCTTGACGAGCTGGTGAGTGCACTTGTAGCGTACACCACAGGCCTAAATGCTTGACCCCTACAGTGAAGGGGATTTGGGTTTTCTGCTATGCTGTGTGGAACATTTTTGGCATGGTTGGGAAAGGTTCGCTGCAAGTCAATCCAATGTTGTTCTGACCAATCACTTTTATCCTATGATGAAACATTTCTTTCATGATGTGAATGGTCTCTTCTTGAATGGCACCCATTCACAAGGCATAAGTGGTCCTTGGATGATTTGAATATAAAAATTATATAAATTATAGGATATGGCCTGCTCAGTCACCAGACCTCGAGCCAGTTGAACACTTAGGGGATTTTGGACAGACACTTTAGACAGCGCTCTACACCTCCATCATCACTGAGACAATATCTTTCACAAGAATGTTGCTTCATCCCTTCAGTACAGTTCCAGAGACTTGAAGGATCTATGTAAAGGTGCATTGAGGCTGTTCTGCTGGCTCGTGGCAACAAGGACGTACCTTAATAAGAGTTCTTGTTTTATGACCTATCTACGCACAAACTAGGTAAACTAAATAAATTGTGTAAACTTGTGAAGAAGTGTGTACATATGGTGTTACACATGCATAGTTTAAGTATTATTTTATGTATCAAAACAACATTAATCTGGTTTCTGATTTTTTTTTATTGTTTCAATCAGTGACTGTTATGATTTCTGTGTCTGTGAGCTCAGTAGTCAGATGCTAATTTGTCTTCTAAAGCAGATTGACACTATAATCTGAGGTAGAAGACCCTGAATGCCTTAATGAAAAAATACAAACAGCTCCCTCTCCTGACTACAGCATCGCTGTGCATGAGGCATATGAAACACTTTTTGTACAGTGTAGCTGGGTTTTCTGTCACTGTGGGCTGCAGAGCACAGTAGTAGAGTGCAGAGTCTGATACTGCAGCAGAGGAGACCAACAGATCCACTCTTTTTTTATTTACATCCACTTCAGCATCTAGTCAATTGAATGGAGGGGTTGCGTGCTTTAGGTTACCTAGGTTACCAGAGTTTGCACACTGCCATCACACTTGCAGGAGAAAATAGCTTTCTCATTTTCAAGAGCATTAACCTGTGTTTTGTCCTCTAGTGGTGCTGTTTGCTTGTGAAAAACATTTCCCTGTGGAAAAAAAAATAAATACGGAAAACATTGTGGCAACATTTAATGTTGTATAAAAGAGGAATTGCCATCATCATATCAAAAACAGAAAAACTTGGTTAAAAAATTCATGGAAAAAATGGAGAAAGCTACAGCATGATCATAAAGACAGTCAGAGAGCACAGAAACATCATGGTGGTTCCAGTGTTCAGATAATGAGGAGAGATTTGGATCCTACTTTGCAAGCATGTAAAGACTCCTCTCCTTTGTCAGTGGATCTGTTATAAGAACAGAGGAATGCAGATCAGGAGAATAACACAGCACTATAATCTGATAGCTTTATTCAATTTTATTATTACTTTTTACAACAGTTATTTATCCATAAGTTGTTGTTTTTGTTTCACACTCTGCTCCCTTTTCCATCTCTAACATGGTGAGTATGGGTTTGTGCTCATGTTAATTTATCCTAGTGGTTAAATTAACAAAGATTAAAGAAATCTCAACTGCAATGGGCTGGTGTGGCTGCAGGTTTTCATTCCAAATGAGCCACCGCACACCTGATTCCACTAGTTTAATCAGTTGCTCAGTCTTCAAACAACTGATCGTGTGAGCTCCTGCTTTGGTGGAATGAAAACTTGCAGCCACACTGACCCTTTGTGGATCAGATTGGACACCCCTGGCAGGTGTGGCGCTGCACCTTCAAAAGTGGTGGGGCAAAACATATTGTAAAAAAAAACAAACAAAAAAAAAAAACAGCTGGCTGAGTGACAAAATGTGATTGGGCCATTGACTAGAATTGTCTTTCACGTCATGCTAATGACACCTCTTAATAAATCTATTCAGAGGTGCGTAGTAACTAGTTGCATTTACTCAAGTACATGTACTTTAGTAAAATGTTGATCATATTACTTCTACTAAGGTTAGTAAAAGAAATCTTTTTACTCCATTACATTTTAGCCTTTCGTATTTAGTTACTAATTCCATTTTTTTGTTTAATTTCAGTATGTTTTGATGGTGGCAATACTTGTACTGCTTTGTAAGTGTTTACATGTCTGACTTTGGAGCTTTGTGTTTTAGACCAAAAAAATCCCAAAAAGAGAAGAACAGAGCTGCACAATCTTCAGTTCCTATGCTGATAAATGCTGGATATACTAAGAAGTTCCATGGCAGTACTAAAGTATATTTCTACTCAAGTTGTTTTTGTACTTTTACTTGTGTAATTATTTTGTGCAAGTATCAACACTTTTACTTGACTGAACTTGATCATGAACAATGCTAGTGTTTGTTTTGATGCTGCTTCATTAACTGTAGCCTCAGATAGCAATGTTTGTTAGCTACCATCTCTGAAGAACATCAGGCAGTTTTCATACCCAGCTCATTTTCTAAAGACCGCACCACAGTTTGATTTTGTGGTATTTTTATTTTTCCTTTAATCTATTTCTGTCTTATCTTTTTCGGATGGTGGACTGCAAGGGCTAAAGTGGACTAAATTATATGTGTATACCAGTTTCAATTTAACTGAAAAATTTGCTCCACAATACATATCATTATTTCATTGCTTGTCTTCCATTATTTACAGTAGCTCGCAGTGCAGGAACGAGTGCTTACATCCCTGCAAAACCTCTAATCAATAAACAGGCACTCACAGGTGCGTTTATAAAGAGTGAAATATTAAAGCAGCAGTTTGTGCAGACAGTACAGCGAAAATCTGCAGTGGAAAAAGTGTGCACTGGTGTGAATTCTCTCATGAGTTAGCGGGGGTTCGTTGTTTGGTGTGGACCTGAACACAGGCAGAGTGTTCGCATGTCAAAACCGAACTAAAGAGAAATTTGGGGAGGTTTGCACCATCCAGGGCAGGTCTGAAAGGGCCTACCAGCTGAAATGAAATTGCTCTGCTTGTATGTGCTGATCAGCGCTTCATGCTGTTTAGGGAAAGCGGAGGTTTTTATGTTTGCGTCCTGAACTCAGAAATTAGTGCGGCATCGCCACAGTACTTTGAAAAGTGGTGGGGCGAATGCCTGCTCATCAACGTGGTTCCGGCGGCCCTGACTGGAGTGCACCCAGAGTAAACTGCATCCTCTGTCTGCCACATGTGCATGCACTTTTTTTCTTTTACCTCACCTCAGAAATGTAGCCTCAGCAATTTCAGAGAAAGTGTAATAAGAGATAATACATTGTGGTTTGGATGTTACTTTTATCTTCTTGTGTTCAAAGCAAACAGAAGGTGTGTGAGTTTTTGTAAAGCTTCTCAGAGACTTTGTATCACTGGGCTGCATCTCTAAGAGCACAGTAGTAGAGAGCTGTATCTGCCAGTCTTAGTTCTCTGACAGTGAGGTCAGTGGATGACCAGGATGTAGTAGACTCAAATCTGTGTTCTGCAGTATCACTACCATAGTCCTGTTTTCGGGCAGCTTTACGCAGTAAATACTGTAGAGCTCTGTTAGGATACTGTCTGTACCAGTAGAGCAGAACATATTCACCACTTGTTTCATAAGAGCATTTCAGTTTAACAGTTTCTCCCTCTTTTCCAGAAACATCAGTCTCCTGATCATCTGGTCCAATTTGATCAGCACCAAACACACCTAAAAGAAAAGTAGAGCAAAATTAATAATAATAGTTGTATTAAAATGTAGTTGTGCTGAAGGTTTAAGCACAGTAAGTACCTGATGTGATGATGAAAATGATGAGGAGGTTTCTCTTCATTGTGAATATGATCAGATGGAGTCAGTAGTGTGTTTAAGCTCTCAGTGCTCTAATGCTGATCTGTGTGTTAGTGTGAGTCTCTCTGAAGTGAGTGCAGTTATGAGACACTACAACAGGAAACTCCTGCTCTGGGGAGCTGCTCCACTGCACTTTCTGTCATTGTGGAAGATCAAAGAATCAATAGAACCACAAGCAGAAACCAAGATAATTAATGAGTAAATGCTAAATTAAAAACAACACTAGAAATAAGTGAACAAATATTCAGATCTGCAGAAAAGTTAAAAATATTGTTCTGGAATATTGCAATAGTGTGTAATAGTCAGTGGTGGACAGTAACAAAGTAAATGTAATATTGTTAATTATAATGTATAATGTTACTGTACTTAAGTAGTTTTTCGTGTATCTGTACTTTACTGAAGTATTTCCATTTTGGGCGACTTTTTACTTTCACTCCACTACATTTCAAAGTCAAATATCTCACTTTTTACTCCACTACATTATGAGAAATCTGACGTTCCTTTTGGCTTATGTGTGTATAAAAACGTAACATGTAAAAACGAAAGAAGCGTGAAGGACGCAAACCAGGGGTTTGGACATACCTAACCAGTGCAAACGTACAGTTCAACGTCAGTGCAGCAGCGTAAAATTTTGGGAGTGCCTATGCCAACATAAATGATGGAACTAACCTAACTTTGTGTAAATAGACCACAATATAGAAGTATGTACACATATGCAGTTGTGACTGCCACGTGTCTTTTTTCTGAATTTATACAAACACTATTTCATTTTATAGTAAATTTGTTTTTGCTAGTTTATGTATGAAGTTTTATCTACAGATGCAATATAATAAAGGAAAACTCATTTGTGAACCTGAGTTTAAAGCAAGTTTTTATTAAATTTAAAATTGTAACTAAGTAACTAAGTAATAATTTTAATAGACATCAGTGACAGACTAATCAATGACATTCTATTAAAAGATTGGTTTACCAAGAGTGACACTGGAGTATTTTCACCTAAAATGAGTTCATGAAGCAAGAGTCTTGTTACAAAAATGGTAACAGGACTTTAGAGTCATAATTAATCTTTTAGTACTTTTACTTTCGATACTTAAGTACATTTGAAGGCAAATACTTTTTTAGTTTTACTCAAGTGGAGGTCTAAAGAGAGGACTTCTTCTTGTTATTCATTCCACCAAGTTTTATTTAGAATGTCAAGAACATACGGTTTGTCCAGGACACAAAAAGTGAAACAATAACATTTCTGATGATGTTTCTGCTGTTCCACACTTTACGCTATATAAACAGAAGATATCTGACATGAACAGTAAAGCAGTGCTTTATTGATGGAGACTATACGTTATCTAAACAACACGCAAAAAGTATAAACAGAGTCCTCAGAAAATGTGTCCTGGTGAAACAGTTTATCACAAACCTCATAAGCAGCAAACAATGCAAGCTGCTCTCTGTCTGTCTGCCTTTAGTTCATTCTTTACTGGGATACAAATGGAGTGGAGCGGCATTTCTAATGCTACAACTACTACTGGTCTACTAAAGATTTTAGCCCTAGTGAGATCAAGATGGGGCATCATTGTGAGCTTTATGTAGAGAACATTTAGAATAAAATATTTGTAATGCCCAATGAATGTTGACAGCTAAGGCAACTCTGTATACAGTTTAACTACTTTTCATTATTCTTTGCAGGTGTTCCCACACAGTCTTATCTTTATTGACAGTTCCTGTGTAATGTCAGTTGTGGTTTGAATTCTAAAAGTTCAAAGCAGATGTTGTGATGCTGTTTTTGTACGGCCTCTAAAAGACTTTGTAACACTGTGTCTTTCCAGAGAGCACAGTAGTATAATGCTGTATCTGCCAGATTTAGATTTTTAACAGTGAGCTTAGTGGAGGATTTGGATGTAACAGACTCAAATCGAGGATCAGGTGAATGCCCTAAATGACTCCTAGACCGAGCACCTTTATACAGTAAATACTGTAGTGCTCTATTAGGATACTGTCTGTACCAGTAAAGATCAACATTTTCCCTGCTTGAATCATATGAGCAGCTCAGTTTTACTGTCTGTTCCTCCTTCATGATGACACTAAATTCATCAGGTTCAATTCTGTCACCAAGTCCAGCTGGAATAGAAATAAACAGTCCTTATGATAACATGGATAAAATTAGAATTTTTCTCTTTAATATATCTTTTTATTTTTCATACCTGATGCTATGATGAGAATCAGTAGCAGTGATCTCTCCATGCTGAACATCATCAGTTCTCTTTCTGTCTCTACTCTGAGGTCATAAATGAAAATTCAGGAAGTGCTTCTACAGCATCAGTAGCAAATGCTCCTAATGTTCACTCTACTGCTCACTAACCTTCTGTTTCTTTCTTTGTGTTAGAAATAACATTCACTTCATCAAACTGTATTTGGGTTTAATTAGTTTTTCTGTGATAAATAAAATCTACTGTAGAAACTACTGTAATAACTACAAAACTGGAATTTACATTTTGCTCTCATAAATTTGCTGAAGACATGACTACATAAGCCACTTTGTGTCAGTTCTTTGTGTGCGGTGTTAAATTGAATATGTGGTTTGTAAACTGACTAATTTAAAGCTAACAGGTGCATGGTCTATATATTATACAATTAAAGAGGTTTTGTTTGTTTGTTTGTTTGTACATTGTGGAATCCATCAGTACTGCATGAAGAGTTAAATACTATTATCAATATTATGACCACTAATGAAGACTAATATTAAACAACAATTTACTTCATTCAAGATGAGTAGCTTCATATGTTCCTTTCAAGATCTTTAGGAAGTGTGTAATTAAACAGAAATCCTCAGAGTTCCTTCACATCTTTTGGTTTTTAGCATTTTTGTATCTGACTGTCATATTAGAGTTTACTACACAGTTTTACCACAGAGACTCTGTCCTTGCTAAAACTAGATCTGCTCCAACACTGAATATGTTCAGTATGATGAATTTTCAAAATGATTAACTTAAAAGCTTAAAAGCCTCATTGTAGGATGATTACTTACCAAGAAAATAAGAAGAGAATGAGAGATGAACTCCACTCTATGTAGTACAGTGCAAGGCTCAGCCAACACTTTTGTCAAATATTTTTAAATATTTCAGCAAAGTTTTTTTTTATATATATAAGATACATATATCTGCTCAAATATGTGAATCAGCTGGGGGCTAGTAGTAACATTCTCTAAAGTCTGGTAAATTTAAGGAACACAATCGATTCACTTTTGTGGTGTCTGAACCATATTTCTAATCATAAAGTAGTAAAGCAAATATCCGCATAACGTTTGGGATGCTAACTTGTAACATCATGTTGACCTGACCTTGCTGTGTGGAGACTGTACTTTAATCAGGCCAGCACTGCTTGTGACTTACACACACTACACACACACACACACACACACACACACACACATTATCTAAGCTGCTCATCCTCCTGGGTCACAGAGAGAGCCTATCCCAGCACTCATTGGACAGAAGGCAGGAAATACCCTGGACAGGCTACACACTCTACTCAGTGGGAAAATTCTTGATGCTTATCAGTGGTATGTATCCAGACAAGTGGCACACAACATGCAGCTTAAATGAGACATTGTCTAAGGGTCGTTTGCACAGAAAAACTGCACCAGCTTGCTAGTTGTGCACAGGAGCAATCAAGGCCAGTATTTAATATGCTGGTGTTTTCTGGCATTTATACCTTCAGTGTTAATAGGCTGGTAAATGATTGTACTGCAGTCAGATTTGGATAACTGTAGTTACTGTATTTATCTAATACTATATAGTGTGCTCAGCAACATTTTTTGCTTAAGGTAAGCAGAGTTCATGCGCATTAAATCCTTAATTCCACCTAAAAAGTGTTCCTCACCTATCACCAAAATGCTGACAGCATCACGAATAATCCTAAAAAAACTCATACACATTAACTCATATACTCATATAAACTTTTCAGAAGTTTCTAGATTCAGCTCTGAAAACTGGAGCTGAATGTTTGAGAGGGTGTTGGAGGTTAAACGAAGTAAAAACGACGGTATGCTGTATGTCAATCATCAATCATACTTTGTTCCATTTTCTAGGGGTGACAATTGTAACAAGTTAAACAATGTTTATGTTTTTTCTCTCATTAATTTTACCTCACTGAATGCTTAAATCTTTCTCATATTTTCAGACAGATGTCACACCCTCCTTGTGTCCATCGAACAACACATCTAAACAGGTAATCAGTACTAAATACCTCTGACTTCTACAACTCCCTCAGGCTGGTAATACTTATTTCAATATTTAACAGAGCCTCTTACTGGTGATTTCTGCAACACTGTGTACATCACTAAATGTAATTTAGTGTAAATCTCACCTTCTCTTTTTACATGAAGTGAGTTATTTTACTTCTGCATGTAAAGAATATCCATTCATCTTCTCTCTACAATTTAGAGTTTAGGTTTTTGTACAGCGTAGCTGGGTTCTTGTCACTTTTAGGTATATATATTGTGGCGCGGCCGAATGGGGGGCAAACACACACTGGCTGGGAAACCCAACGAGAGCTCAGAGACACCCACTCAAACACCAGCACAAGTGAACCAAAGTGCTTTGTTGAGTGAAACAAAACCAAAACTTAACTCAACGAAGGCTTACTTAGTGTCAGCCTGTAAAGAGTCCTTTCTTTTTCTCTGTCTCACTCTCTCTGGCATGCATTTGGCCAGGAGGCCAGCGTTCTCTCTCTACTCTCCAGAGAGAGCTCATTATAAAGGCCCCTGTGCTGTGCAAATCAAGGAAGAGGAGCCGCTCACACCTGTGTGATATATATAGTAAATATAAAATATTTGGCCGAAGTTTACCTTTTTCAGTCATTACAAAGTTTACCAAGTATATTAAAATATTGTGATGGCGTAGAGTAAGACCATGGCCACTCCCCGACACATGCTTTTAACTGACAAACAACAACATTAATAACACAAATACTCCCTTTTCCAGAGGGCCCGCACCTCCTGTGACCCTCTTTTTGTGGCCAACAGCATGACCATGCCTCGCAAGCGTTTAGAGGCCAGCGCCAACCAGGAGTGGGTTGCTAGAATATCTTCATACTTTAAGCGAAAATATATACAGTAAAATATAAACAACTCAAAATAACATACCAATAACAATATCAAATGTCAATAACAATATCATAAAGGCTCAATACAATTATAGTGTCAGTCGACAGTAAAGTAATTATTTCTTTTAGACAAAGACTAAACCAATACACTCAGAAATAAAGGTACTAAACTGTCACTGAGGCAGTACCCTTTTTGTCACTGGGGTACCCTCAAGGGTACATCTCTGTACCTTAGTCAAGGACATAATTGTACCATAATCCATTTAAATTATATTTTCTAATTTATGTTGACTCCACACACCCCATCCCATCGTCAGGCTTTTTTTATTGTTCTGTTTTAAAATATCAGGTATGTAAAGATACAAAATATATACTTTCACCTGGAAAAACTTATGTAAGGTACACAATTGGACCTTAAAACCACGGTTGTACCTTTGAGGTACATTTGCATAGTTTTTACCTTGATGAACGAAAAATGTAGTGTAGAGAGTTACAAGTTGGTTCAAGTTCACCATGGCCAATAAAGTAGTCTTCAAACAAGAACCAGCTAGATTTTATGCAACAACAATTCTAAACAGCACTATAACAACACATACCCATGAAGAATATGAGAACTGTGATGTAATGCTGGAATAGTGTGATGTCATGACCTTCTAAACTCTGAAAGTCTGTAGATATATTCAGTTTGCATTCTATGAAATTCCATCAAATATTCAAATAATCATCATAAACTTTTCTTTTCCTCCAGCAGCTAGATCAGGAGAAACGGTTACAACATTTTTGCAGGTAAAATGGAATCTAAATCATTAAGTAAATGCAAAACAGTCTGTAAAAGACCGGTCCTGAGAGGAGAATAGTGTCCCATAACATTATAGCTGATAAATCTCAGAATGTTCGGTGTCACATCTGCTTAGACCTTCAGCAACGGTTGGGTCGCTAGATGTCCTGCTGTCCAGGATCATTCATTTATAACACATTTATTGTAAAAAGTCTGGTAGCATTTATTGAAAAAATAATGCTGAAATAATGATGTACACTGGGGTTGCTTCAGTGCTGCGTGGGGGGCAACTAATGGTGATGGTCTTTTCGGCTTCTTTGCTTCTGGATTCTTACTAGTGTCTTTCACCCCGTTCACCATCTGGAAAGCAGTACATAAAAATGTGCCTCAAAAAATCTGTGGAAGTAAGCCCCCATGGTGCGCCGAATGAGCTCAATATCTGATATTGCTGTGAATGATCTTCTTTAACACAAGACGTAACCTCATAATATGAGCTCAGGTATTGTGGTGACTCACATTTTGTAATGCTATTATTCAGTGCCTTTTACCTGCCATAATAGATCTGATTCTATCTGAGAAAATCAAACAGTGCAGTACAGTTGCTGTGCTCAAATTATCCTATAACTTACAGAAATACCTTCCAGTATAAATCGAAAAATTTACTTTCTTGTACAGTTTTCTGTGTAGGAAAGTCATAGTTCTGCATATCCAAGCATTTCCCTTAATAATTAAAAACACTAGGCACTCACTGTGCACTGTGATGTTGACACCATTACTGCTCTCTCCAGATTCAGACTCACACCAGTACACTCCAGTGTGGGAGCTGATGCTGCATGTAGGTCCTATAACTGATCCCCAGCCTGATGAACAATCTGACACCTTCTCACTGTGTGTGTATCGTCTCACTCTCCATCCAGTAGAGTCACTCTGTCCCTCACAGCTCAGTGAGAGAGAGTCAGTAATAAAGTGTTGAGTTCTGCTGGGACTGACCATCAAAGAGACTGGAGGAGAAACACCTTAGACACAGAAATGATCAATTAGATGTGTATTTATCTTGCTATAGATACAATGCACCATCACTTTTAACATGGAAAGGCTTTCAACGTCAGCTTTGATTACTGAGTGCCTGAAAACGTCTGAAAAAAAGAGAGAAAGTCTGCAGCCAAATGCTCATCCAGAGTTTCTTCTGAAATCAAGGGTATTAAAAGGGGGTCCGTCCCCATTTTTCTAGTATTGACATCTTCTGGGAAGATTTTTCAGTAGATGTCAAAACATTTCTGTGAGAATTTGTTAAGGCCATATATACATATATATTATCTCAAACTGTTTCACTCACCAGTAACCTTTATCCAGAGACCATCACTGTAGTGAGTGTAGTAGACTGGGGTTCCTCTCCCAGCTCTGCACCAGTACTGTCCTCCATCAGACACACTAACTGAGCTGATGGTGTAGGAGTGTGTTTCAGTCTTGGTCTCATTCTCAGGGTTCTGTGTGTGTTTGAACCAGTAAAACCTCCATCCAGCAGACTGATCCAGCTCACACGTACAGAACACTGATTTCCTATCAGTGCAGCTCCTTTATGGCTTGATGTGAGTTCAGGTTTAGGTTTTTCTTCTACAGTCGGAGATAAAGCAGACAGTTCAAATGCTAATATTTAGCAAAAATCTTTGAATGGGCTTCTTCAAGTAAGTAATAATATCTAGTACTTGATGTCACCCTAAATAACTTAAAACTAGTAAAAATATAGCATTTTAAACATAATATAAACCTCTAAATTCAGTACCAAAGACTGAGCAGATAGTTCAGTTCAGTCATCCCTCAAAAAAGTTTAGCAGCGCTTACATTAATAACTGACTCATCACATTAATTTATCAGTCTACTCAGGCTTTAGCAGAGCTCGGTAACACTGAGATTAAATGAAATACTGTATTCTGAATACTGCTTTACAATGTACCTAGACTGTAAACAGACACACTTTCTCGTATCTGAATATGTATTCCTAATACTTGCATAGATCCTATCACTGTTTGTGAGTAATTTTATCAGAGAAAAATAGATTGTAAAAATCACACACTGCTCTCAGAGTCTTAAAAACAGTAATTACTCACCTTGAACACAGAGATTCACTCTGTTACTATGCTGTGATGATGAAGGTCTGTTATCTCTTTCTCCTCTACACCAGTACTGATCTTGATCCTGATCTGCTGCTGATCTGATGGTGAAGGTTTTTGTCTGAGACTGATAGACTGCAGTTCTACTGCTGCCTTTATACCACTGATATCTCCAGTTACTGTAAGACTCTATCTCACACTTCAGAGTGACTGACTCTCCAGTGAACACAGGACTCTCTGGTTCTACAGTCAGTGTAGCTCTGGGTAAAGCTGTGAGAAGAGATGGAGAGCAGTGAATTCTCCAGCTACTTGAGTCAGTGGGACCTTATATAGCTTAAATATTTACACTGAATGCAGTGTTGTGATGGAGAAGTTAATGAATATTGGTGTGAATAATTGATTAATACACTCACCTGATACAGTCAGTGTAACAGAATTACTGATCTCTGATCTCTGAGAGTCACTCCTCCTCTCTCCTCTACAGGTGTATTTACCACTGTCAGACTCTACAACACTGAATGAATATTCTTTTTTCACTTTAGAGGAATGAACTGGACGGTTACTGTCACCATCTTTATACCAGCTGTAGCTCCACTCAGTCTCTGTGTGTCCTTGTATGTCACATGTAAGAGTCACATTCTCTCCAGTAAACATCTGTCCAGTAGGCACCAGGATCAGTGAAGCTTTTGGTCTCTCTGTACAATTACATCACATAAATATTACTGTAAACCAGCAGAACACACCCTGCTCTAAGAATTTCAGATCTTTTAATGATTACTGTTACTATTATTGATTATATTCTACAGATTTATTTCGCATGTTACAAGAATGGAAGATCAGACATGTACCTGTTACTGTAAGAGTCACTGCGTTACTCCAAGAAGTCTCTGTTTGTCTATGTTTCCCAGAACCATAACAATAGTATTTTGAACTCTGATCCACTCTGATGCCTCTTATGATGTAATAGTTTTCAACTGAGTGGTGAAATTGAGTGTTCTCTCTGTACCAGTAGTACGTCCAGTCAGTTACTCTCCCTCCTGGAATGGAACATGTGAGTGTGACGATCTCTCCACTGAATATCTGTGACCAGTTAGGCTGCACAGACAAATTTGGTTGATACCCTGAGGTAAAAATAAAAAAAGATAAAAGAAAACATGCATCTACTGCTGATCAGAAGGCAAATTCTGTCTGACAACCCATGATTAACATTTTTAGCTCACATGCACACACTATAAACAGTTTATTATTTGTAAATCACCTTGAGCCTGCCGAGTTTGAACAAGTGAAATCAACCCTAAAACAGGAAGAGAAACAAACAATTGATGTTAACAATGAATTCATTCTTATCCTCAAGTAAATGCGTGCAAGCAGCACAATATTCCATGCATAATAACAATAAATTAACCATTAAAGATATTTATTCACTTAATGAGACTCAAATTCAAACAAAGCCCCTAATATTTTCCAGTACATAAACAGGCTTAAATAAATGTATTTAAAGTGTGAAAATGTGATGTGATTCACATGACGTTTCATCTGAAGCTGAAATTTTTCACAACATGATAGCTGTGTTCTGGTACAGAACCCCTAAGGGGCCATGGTTAAAAAAAAGTTAATGACATTGTGGTTCACATGAAGTTTCATCTGAAGCTGAATTTTTAATGATAGCTGTGTTCTGGTGCACAAGGCCAAAGCAACGTTTTACAGCACATCAAAGAATTGAAAAAACACTGTTTCACCACTGAATCACTGATCACAAACATGTTTAGCAGTTTGTGGTCAAAACATTCAGAGCATTTTAGAAACCTCCCCTAGCCAGAATGATCAAACTCAGTAATCACAAGCATATTTTTCTACTGTCTTCTCACAAAACTCATTGTACACAGTGATCTACTCCAGATCAGTCATTCACATTCACATATCACAGAATGATCTCTAATTTTGCTGGGTCATTTCATTTCTATCTTTCTTATTCCATTACCCAGCATTTGGGTTAATGGTGTGAACCAGTTGCTGAGTTATTTTCTCACTACCTAGCGAACTTTGTAGGATAATAAACTGTCAAATTTAATTCATTACTGTGATCCTGCATGGCTGGAATACGAGCCACATGTCAAATTGAATTCAGATGCTAGCTAGTGCTACTTAGTTAGTCAGCAAGCAACAATGACAATATCTCAGAGCTAGAAAAGTCATCCATTTACCATACACACTTTTCACTACTACTATTTATTTCCAATGTTTTAAACAGACTTTATTTATTTATGTTATCAAAGGCTTTGTTATTAATAAGTTTAAATCTTTCGGAGCTCAAACGATGTGAGTGTGTGTGTGTGTGTGTGTGTGTGCGCGTGTGTGTGTGTGTGTGTGTGTGTGTCTGTGTGCATGTGTGTGTGTGTGTGTGTGTGTGTGTGTGTGTGTGTGTGTGTGTCTGTGTGTGTGTGTGTGTGCGTGTGTGTGTGTGTGTGTGTGTGTGTGTGTGTGTGTGTCTGTGTGCGTGGAAGGGTTGGTGTCACCGTTCTCTGAGGCAGATTCAGTTGTCAGAGTGCTTCACAAACTATGTAAAAATAAATAACAAATAATACTTCTCTTTCAGTTACAGTTAATATCAAGTGTTCAGCTGATTTTCAAGTGTTATAAACAGTTGATAGAATTTAGTTGTACAGGATTTATTGAGCTTGGCAATATGTAGGATTGCATTAGTTGCATATACTCCCACAGATTAACTGTGTGTGTGTATATATATATATATATATATAATATATATTATATATATATATATATATAATATTTGAACAGGTAAACAACAAACGAACATCCATGGTAAAGTTAGCACAGGATTGTGTACAAAAGTCTCCACATTTGGGTCATTTTAACAACACAGCACAATGGTTAAAGTACTTAAACCAACCAGTTGAGTTAAAATAATCTAGCCTGTGTTCTGTCCCATCTTTACCCAGAGCTGGGTTGCCAAATAACCTAGGTTGGGTTGTTTTCAACCCAGCATTTTTTTAGAGAGGAGAACAGAAGTTCTGTAGTGTTCCACTCTGACTGCTGACTAAACTAGACACAATCACTTCATCACACACAACCTCATCACTAACACACTCAGATTAAATATTAGTA
Source organism: Colossoma macropomum (assembly GCF_904425465.1). Classification (NCBI taxonomy): domain Eukaryota; kingdom Metazoa; phylum Chordata; class Actinopteri; order Characiformes; family Serrasalmidae; genus Colossoma; species Colossoma macropomum. The sequence goes on along the minus strand of NW_023494805.1, from coordinate 17,014,459 downwards.
CCTTCATATAGCAGCTCTCACTCTGCTGAAGACATAAAGAGAACATTTACTCACAGAGTATTACAGAGAGTGACCTGAACTCCATACTGTCCCCGTAATGACTGACTGACTGAACAATGCTCTGTGTTCAACACTCATCACTTCCTGAGAGAGACAAAGAGAGACAGTAAGAGAGAGAAAGAGTAAGAGAATACATATGTGTCTGAGATGTTTAACTCTAGTAGAACACAGTGAAGCCAACACTTTTAAAAAGATTTGAATTAATTTCACTGAAATGAAAACAACACTGTAAACTCAGAAATAAATCTTCGTATAAAGAAGAAAAATGACAAGTAAACAAAGAGAGAAAATAGACTCTTGACTGCCCGTTGATCTCTTGGTGGTTCTTACTCAACAAGTGCTAACCTTGGTGTGAAATGAGACGCGCATAAACAGTCTGTTTTCAGCTCGAGTGTTCGTCAGTACATGAAGATTCAATTTGTCATAAGGTCAAAAGCCTAGGAAGGCACGGCTAATCACAATTGTCAATTAAAAAAAAAATGTTGAAGTGGGTGATAACTAAGTATGTTTAATCAGTTGCATTTCCTCAAGTAAAATTGTAATGGTTTTGTAGTAATTGAGTTTTTTCCAGATAACAATAATACCTTTAAATCTAGCCATGTATATTTGTGAGGAAAATGATCTACCTTTATCTCCACTTTTAGCTTTTTGGATAGCTTTCCTGTTAGCTCAGCTCAAATGGTAGCCCCATCACTCAAACCTCCCCCTTGTCTGACACGGAAACCAACTAAGTAAGCTCCAAAAGAAGATATAAGGTGCTTTCACTAGTAACTGCTTCAGGGAAGCAAAACTGAGCTTTTTAAAGTCTATTGAGTCAATTTAAGTCTACTGAGTCTATAAAAACAGATCATTATGCGCTGGTCAGTTAGCTTAATTAGCTTTTCTAGAATGTTGCTTGATAAACCAGTCAGATTAAACAGGACTGTACAGCACTTTCATTTGTGATTAAATCATTGTGCAAAGATGATGCATGTCATCATTTATCATTATCATTACAGACAAACTGAAAGACGAAAAAGGTAAATAACTCAACTTGATCAATAAATTTCAAAATAAACATGACCATTAAGATAATTCCCAAATTGAAAATGTGTTAAAATAAAGAGTAACATTCATGATAACACCTAGCAACAGTGCTCCAAAATGAATGAAATTCTGTTTCACCAGCTCTGCTGACAAAGCTAAACACCAATTAATGCCATAATATTCTTTTCCATTGGACTATGTAGCTGTTATCATTGAAATCCATGCCTTTCAAACTCTGCCAACAGAAGAATTCGACAGTGGTGCATCACTGGTTGCTGTTAAGAGGTTCTCTTCATCTAGTCTGTATTCTGTATTCTCTGTAATTTCAATATATTCTGCCCTCATCACAATAGGTTGACCATGTCTATGAAGCCTCTGAAAAGACATGGTGTATTTTTTTTAAGTAAAAATGTGGTGCTCACCACATGGTATTTATAACAGTGAGCATGTGCTATGTCCAATGATGTATTGTTTAAATGTTTAATTTATTTTTTTCTCTTTTGCGTAAACTTCCGCTCTCTTCAGCTCCTTGCTCTCCTGTCTGTCAGAACTGTCAGGTGTTGCTGCTGATGGAGGTGTGATGGCGTGCGCGGATTGGCTGTGCTGAGATCGCGGCAAGAGCTTATAAGCTTGGTGACCGGCTTCCTCAAGGCTCCTCCTCCTTCCCTTGATGTTGTCGCCTGACCAGCCAGACCAAGAAGTTCCAAACACGGAGTAGTTGGGCCTGTTCTCCGTGTAGTTGCTAGTCTAATGTGATGTGTTGAACTGTGTGAAGCCTTTTGTTAACAGACTCAGACTTCTAGATTGGAAGCTGTAGGGGGTGTAGCCTTGTTTTCTTTGTTTTTGTTGAGGGAGGTAGGTTATGTTTTTGAATGTGTTTCTTTTATTTTGTGTAGGTAAGTTAGTTGATTGGGGAGATATATTTTTCTTTGTTCTTTTTGGCTGAGACCACTCCTGAAGCTTAAGCTTCCACAATCCATAATAAAACTCATGAGACTAGAAATATCTGTTTTGAGTGGGATTGTGCCTGCGGGTTGGTAATGGGACGCTGGGGGAGACACTTATATTGCTGCCTACCCTTGACGGCTCGTAACAGCATGTAATATGGCTCTCGGCATGTCACAGAGTTGGAAGCACAGAGTTCTGTGCATATGCAGCAATGCATTTTAACATTTTAAATCAACTTCTATTTTTTTAACTTATCCAAAGAGAGTCTGCGAACTTTCAGGAGTGTTTAGTTTGGTCAGTAAATAATATTTGTAGCTAAGTATATTCATTTATTCAGTAACACTCATAGTTACCTATTTAGTCATAAAGGATGGTGGCAAAGTGTTTTACAACTTTAAGAGAATTTGTTGGATTCAACTTTACAAATGATACATGTTATCAGAATTGTTGATAATTTGGTTTGGCATGAGAGGCAACAGGAATGTCCACTGACCCCAGCACCACCCCTGCTCAGTACTTAAGTTCTTAAGTTGTTTTTTGAGCTGCTGCATTGTGTGTGTGTGTGTGTGTGTGTGTGTGTGTGTGTGTGTGTGCATTTATTTATTTTTTTTATTTATTATTTTCTAAACCTGACTATGAGAAACTGGACCCACCAACATCTCACACCTCCTCCTCCTTCACAGCTGAACTAGAACAGAAGCTAAACCACAGCCACTCACTCATCTCTGCTCTCACACCTCTGCCATTCTCCCTGATTAATGTGTTAGAAGGGCTACTAGTACTACTAATAATCTTTGCTGCGTTTTTGTTCATGAGATCAGGTACATAATGATGCCTTATTTTCTTATTTATGTTTTAGAGTGTTTTACTATGAAAGAACACTAGTTTGATTCTGCAGTTCCTGCTGATCTTTGTGTGCTGAAATGCCACAACTGACACTCAGTGGTACTACAGGTTAAAGACTATTTCCTAGGTCAGTCAAGCTCAGCAGTCACTGTCAGTTTCACTGCAGAATTTAGGAGAGTCGCTCTGAATTACCATTTCAAACACACTGAAATAAACAGAGCTCCAGATCCTGACTTGATTCTGATCATGTAAGTTCTGTGTTGATTTGATTTGATTTGATAGAGAGGGATGGTTTCTTGTATATGGAAGATCTTCCCTTAAGGGTGATTCACAATTGTACAGAGCCTCTGAAAGTGCATGGCTTTTCTACATACAAATGAGGTGATTATCAGATACTGAGAACTAGATACTATGTGGTGAGAACCAGTGTCATGATGTCTCCCCCCTCTGGAGAGACTCTACTTGGACTCTCCCTGGCTTCACCCACTGTCCTCCATTACAAGCACCTGCACCTCATTTCATGGACATTTAAGGCCTTGTTTTCACACACATGGGTATTTTTTTAAACCATTGCTTTTGGTCTTTTGCGTTGTAGGTCACTAAAAATGGTCCTTTTTCAAAGCTCCATCCAGGACGAAGATATGCAGAAATTCTGTTTTCAGTGTCACTGTGTACACAGGGAAGACTGAGTTGTTGGCTTGTAACATTCAATTGAGTCAAGAGTGTGTTTTATTTCCTTTGTTTACATAATGGCGGATGTAGCCAAAACTTCTTCTTCTTCTTCTACTTCTTCTACTTTTTCTTGTTGTTGTTGTTGTTGTTGTTGTTGTTATTATTATTATTATTATTATTATTATTATTATTATTAATACAGTTTTGGATGAAACCTAGTAGGACTTCTAGCTGGCAGGTTTGGTTGTTGCAAAAAATGATGAGAGAATTTTCGTTTATGAAGGAAATTCTGTGCAGACAGGATTTTTTTTATTTTAAATGAAAATAAAAAAGTAATTTTTAATTCAAAAAGACCCATGTTTGTGTGGAATAGGCCTAAGACCCACATATATACATCTTTGTGTGACCTTTTTGTCTCTGTGTTGCTAACCTGAGTCCCAGTGGGTTTTCCCCTTGTTTGTTCCTGTGTTTCGACCCCTGCTTGTCTTATTGTTTTTTTAATTATGGATGTTTCTGAAATCACCTGCCTGTGTTTTGACCCGTGTCTGTCTGGATTTTGTGCATTGGACTCCTCAAATAAAGCTCTTTTGCATTTAGACCCAACCTATTTGCTATGTTACAACCAGATACTACCAAATGCACACCAAATCTCACAGTCTCTGTGCAATTGCTTGACTCAAAGAGATGAGGTTTCGGCTGAGATCTATTTGATCTATTTTTGTTGTTTGCTATTTTTCACCACACAGAGAGAATATTTCATTGTGTGCTAATAATACAAACATGACCAACGTATCATTGCCTTATTTGTTTGTTTTTTTTTCACGTTTTAAACATTTTAATATAATTTAACGTAATGTCAATTTTTACAATGACATGAAATAATAATGAAAAAAATTATGAATTTTTAAAAAAGTACAAATCCTGTACAACTTCTTTTGTAAAACATTTACAGAATAAAAGGTAGTAAAAAGTAAAAGCTAATAAAATAAAAACAAAACAAAGTTAAAATAAGTTCATCAGTCTGAGCTGAAAGAAAAACAAAATAAAACCTGAATAAGAATGTTATACCTGCCCTCTGCTGGTGTAAAACATTACTGCAGCTTGAAGTAACAACCTAAGAGTTTTTTGTTTGCTTGTTTGTTTGGTTTTTTAAAGCCCAGCTCAGTATTTCTCCTCCTTACTCAAAGTGTTACATTAACATGAAGTATGTTATCTTCTTACTTCTGCTTCTATCCAACATTTACTGGGCACTGCAGGGTGCATAAAATGACCTCTAAAGTGTACTTTTTTTAGTATACTGCCCCCTAGCAAATAATAAACTACCTTATATTGCATATTTGTGAACTGTGAAATCAACTGACCCCCCTACACTTCACACACTCCGCATTGCTCTATGTGAGTAACATTGTAGCTGCTAGGAGAGCACTCATTTACAAATGCTCAGATTAGACCAAATGAAAATTTCTTTCTGGGGTTGAAGTGACACCCAGTACAAGAGTTTGTAGCAAGAGTCTATTATCGCTGACTCATTTAAAAATTGATCTCAATACAGCTCTGGATTTTACAGCCAACAAGCTGAAAGGAACAGCTGTCCCAACACTTCCTGGAGGCAGTGTGAATGATAAGACAGTACATCTTTATTTGTAAATAGCAGTCATCGTTTTCATTCGACAGCTTATTCAATAATTTATCTAGTAGCATGAGAATGTAGCAAAATGTGCAAGCTAACATTAGCTAACTGTGTTGTCTAATTTAGCATGCTAACCTTAAATTTGTATTAGCTACCTGCTATCAAATGTTTTGTATGTAAGATGCAACACAGCTACAAATTTATTTTAATGACGTTATATGACACGATACACCGACATGATTTAAATTGCCAATAGGCATTGACTTCCCCACATTTAGCTCCTGCTGTGTGTAGTTAGCCTAATAGCTAGATCTGGTCAACTAGTCAGACAAAAGCTAGCTAGCTAATGTTAGCTAAGAGTGGAGTTTCATCCAGTCAACAGCAGAATCCACATGGTGATTAAAAAGTGCCTAATCTAATTCTCTGGATAAACTAATGTAAAAGTGATCAGTATGTAAGTTCTTACATTCATCAAATATGAAGGAAGGCGTCCTTTTATTTAACCAGATAATTTGATTAGCCTCTAACACGAACAACTGTACCTCCACGGATCCCTCAGTCAAAATCTTAAAGTATGCAGACGACACTAACGTTACAGTCATTGGTCTCATCCGAGACGGTGACGAGTCTGCTTACAGACGGGTGGTTGATATGTGAGACTGAATAGCATCTGAAACATGATGTTTCTGTTAACTTTAGGGAGAAGTGAACTTCAGTCACTCCATCTATGTTTCTTGATCAGGTTGTGTCTGGTTGAATGGTCATTTAAAGAAGCCTGCAGCATTCCCTGTTCCATCTCTTTAGCATCATGAGTTCCTCACACACTGCCTCGGTTTTCCTGGAAACACATAAAGTGAGAAGCAGCAAGTACTGGTGCAGTACCCTATAAAATATGCTGGCAGTCTGGGGACCACATGAACCTTTTACTGGGGCTTGACAGCAAAGTCAACGGTCCAGCTACCATAGAGAAATTTTTATAGAACCCATGATAGTATCCTGTCATAGCTAGAAATCTATGTACACATTGTTCCCCACATTGTCTGTGGGAACAGAAAATTGATTGAATTTTAGCTTGCAGTGAAACACTTTCCCATGTCCAACCTGTTGCCTAGGTTGGTAATGATAGCATTACCATGCATTAATGATCAAATCATCTAAATACGCTGTACACTTGCCAGGACAGTATTAACAAGTCTTTGAAACAATGCAGGCACATCCTTAAGTCCAAAAGGCAAACATTTATACTGTACAAAATAGTCAGATGTTACAAAAGCTGACAAATCTGAAGCTGTACAGAACCACACTCGTCCTTTGAATCATATGCCTTCAACATGTTTATGTGGCACAACCTGATCTGTCTTTTCCAATCTGGTGCACAGACAACACACTTACTTACTTTTTACTTACTTATTTTTTGTTCCACCAGATATGGGCCAAAAAGGGATAGATAATGAAACCAAAATCTCCCTCTTTAAACGAATGTGCTACTGCCTTCTTGTCACAAAGTTGCTTCATCTTAGCCTACAATATTTTGGTTATGTTGGCCTTCTGACAACAATGACCCTTTTAAAGATTTCAAAGAAAAGCAAGCTGATGTGCTAAAGCTAAAATAAAGCTGTGCTACTTTACTTTGATATACCAATTATATATTCAGTAAGTGATTTTATTATATCTTGATCTGTGCTGCCTCTGTTATTTGACAAATCTAAGTTGTGCAGACTATTTCAACAAAATCACACCAGAAATGCTCCACTCACAAACCACCTCCTAAACACTGTACTGTCTAACACAGGACTCACTGTCAATGATTTAAACGCTACATTTTGATTATATCTGTATTTCTCACCTCTGACTGAAATACAGCTCTGTGGTGACTCTCCTTTCTCTGGGTGTTTACAGTGTTAGAGACCTTCATCTGACCTTGAGACAGTATGGATGGTCATCTCTCCTGTAGTCTGAGTCTGGAGGAACAATCCATCTTTATATTACTATTCAGTGTTTTACCTGCTCTAACAGATCTGATTCAGCTCTTTAGAAAATCAACCAACAGAGCAGTACAGTTGCTGTGCTGTGCTATAACAGAATATAATATAATATAATATAATATAATAATATTTTACTGCAGTAACAACCTCTACACTTCTGGGAAGGGTTTACACTAGATGATGGTACATTGCTGTGAGGTCCAAAAGGCGTGATGTGGTGAGAGACATCAATGTTGTCACATCTACTGCTGACACTGCCCTTCCTCACCAGCAGAGGTCACTGTCACCCGAATACTAGTCAGATCACGCACCTGATTGTAATCAGATGCCATTTTGTATTTAAACCCTGAGTTCTCAGTTACTTGTTGTGAAGTCGTGTTTGGTGTTTACCCTTGTAATTCTGAGCGTGTTTTCCTGTTGCTTCTTTGGTTTCTTTTGGACTCTGTATTTGGGTATATTGACCTTAATTTCTGTCTAGTGTTTTAGGACCGTCTGCTTTTGGTATTCATTTGTTATGGTTGGCCTTACTTGGTTTTTTGACTCAACCATTGTGATTTTCCTCACAGTAAACTTGCACCTGACTCCTACCTTGTGTGAAGCTCATCGTGACAAATATACTGTATATCCATTAATTAACTGACCAAAACTGTAATATTTAAATCTTCTCAAAAGCATTGCATCTTGGCTGTTGAAGCAAAAGTCTACAATGAACTGATACCTTATTCAAAATCTCTATGAACACAATCTTTTGTCTAGCTATGGATCATTAAATCAATTCATGAAATAATGGAAATGTTGAAGTTTTAATTTATAGGTTATACTGACTGGAAATAGAATGGGAGACAAGAAAGAGGTCTTAGCAGTGGACACAGGACCAACTTTGGACACCACACATACTGCCTTCCCTGCAGTTTGTGCTCTTCTTCTTTTTAATTAAGAACAGAAATCTCACACTTTGTACAAACTGTGACAGGGCAAGACCACTGAACGTTTACAAAGAGGTGCCCATGACCCACTGGAGGGGTGACAGAATACAAAATGCATTGCTATTGGCAAATTAAAACTAGTCTTTATTTAATTAATTTTTGTAAGCCTAAAAATCACAAAAAAATCTTCACATGTCGTTTATTACGTTAAGAATAATGTGACATGGCAGGTGTTTACAAGTGCTATCAAAAATAAGTGTGTTAGCACCAAAAACACAAACTTTTCACAGGCAATAAACAGAGCACAATCAGTATTTACTATAAGTCTTGGCAGTTTTAGAGTAGGCCCTTTATTATAATAGGATACACTACTTTACAACAGGGAAATTTACTGAATGAAACAGCTCATAAGCGTTTCACTGGTAACACTTAATGTGAAGACATGACTAAATGCTGCAAACTTTCCTCTTCTTTAGTGTTATATTGACATTAATTGTTGTACCATATTCAGCTGCATTTCATCAATAGCATTAATGACATTCTGGTCGTTGTACTATATCAGTAGCTATCTTATAAGAGCTGCACATTCAGTACACTGCTGACGTGTGTATTGAGGCTGTATTTCTGCTCAATCAAATGAGTCGCTTGGTCAACAGAGGTATATTTCTCTAGTAATATATGTATTAACTGACATTGCTATGCTCCACTGCATATATATGGATCATTCTATTGAATTATTTCACAGTCAAAGTCATCTGCTGTAAAATGCAGAGGTGTGGCTAAAATAAGGCTCAAACTATGTCCTAAAACTCTTTGTGTTCCGGTAGTGACATTTAAAATGTGGGACTTTTTAATTTAAAAATTGATGATCCTGATAACTCACTTTGTATATATATTATCTTAGTTTGATCCTCATTAATGCCTTTGGCTTAAATACATCATAATCTTTGTAAATATCTAAGGTCTGAACATTATTTTTATTTATTTATTTATTTATTTATTTTATTTATTTTTATTTATTTATTTTTTTTGTGGGACTGTGGTTTGAACTAATTTGTCTGAATGGTCCATATACATTACTTACTTAATCTGGTCATTAATATGATTTAAGTGACTCAGTGGCTAGTTCTTAAAGAGAAACGTCCCAAACAAAATAAATGCCTTCTTGATGACCAATAAAATTAAAATACAAAGGCACAGAGTCCTGAATGAATAAAATGTAAAATGGCGTGTTTAAACTTTTGCATACATTTTTTGAGTCTTGTGAACAAATTATGTTATTCGTACAACATGAGATTTAGGTTACTTTATTTACTTTCACCGCTAGTAAAGCTAATAAATAAACTCAGAGTTCAATGACCTTAAAAAACACAAACAAATAAGAGAAAAAAAAGCACAAACAAAATTAAAAAAGAAAGAATACATAAACATTTTAGTAGAAAAATGTACTTTACTTCTACTTTCAAAAATACTTGCAAAGGTGAAATGCTGTTTAAAAAGTTGAGAGACTCTATATATTCACTTCAACAGTACTTAAGTGAGTTTGGTGCACTAAGGAGATTGGCCTGCAGCATATATTGAAGCTTTTTCACACTGACATTTCAGGCCTTATGAATCTGATGAAGGTGAGCTGTGCAGCCGCACTGTGCTAAATATTCTGAGAAAAGCAGACGCTTACTGGAGATGACATTCTACACATTTTGAAGAAATTAATCAAAAACTCTTATTTGCTTAAAAGCATCTCTCAAATAATAATAGACAAAAAACTAAGTTTTACATGCATATACAAAATGTACATCCTTATAGAGAAACACACAGTGACTATATAGTTTTGTAATGTGTAGCCTAAGAACAGAGCAGAAATAAAAATATTTGATATTTGTATAAAAAAAGATTTTTACATCAAACTTTCAATGTCATTTAGTGAATTTATCACACTTAGCATCAGCTGCCTAAATCTCCATAAACTTTTACAATAAAAAAAGTTACAATAAGTAATGATGTAACAGGCTAGTAATGTTAGCTAAGGTAAAAATAGATGCTTAGCAATTGTCCGTTTATATTAAAGACATCAGATTGTCTGCCTTTCTTGGTGTACATGAAGCTACGCTTCAACAACTATAAATATCTGTTGTGTCTCAGTCCTGAGTGGCATGCTGTCGCTACACTGCAATGCATCATATATAATATATATATATATATAATAATATATATGTCTTTGTTCAAATAACTCTGTAGACAAACCAAAAACAAGCAGAAAGAAAAAATAAAACCTCTGTTCTCTCTTTTTGTTATCTTGTTGCATAAATTCATGTATGACCAGCTTCTGTGTTGCTTTCTCTCACATCTTCTGATGTATTCAGCTTTTGTCCTCATGGACCTTTAAAAGAATATCAATGATTAATACTTTGATTACTTCATATATTATTATTATTATTATTATTATTATTTTAACCTGATGAGGATCAGTTTGTCTGTTTTAGAGATTTAAAACTGATCTTTGTCTTGCTGTACTGTTGATCTTACTTTTGTCTGTGTTGTGCTTCAGCTCTGAGTACACAGTGTCATCATTCACGCTAGTCTCCTCTAAATAGAGACCAAAAACCCAGAATTAGCTTCCAGAAATCTTCTACTCAACCAAATCAATACATTGATCATGATCTGAATATGAGACTACATGCAAGATTAAACTTTCTTATTTATTTATTTTTTTCCAGTCCCCTAAGTTCTATGTGTTACACAGGTAAGCGTAAGGTGCAAACTCCAAAGTACTAGATAATTATTCTGAGTTACATGATGGTAAATTAAAATAAATGACACTGAAGTAACAAACAGGTCCTGCATATGAACTAGAATAAATGTGGGGTACCATCTCCAAAGTACTGTGTAATTGTTTTAGTTAAAACGACGAAACTCAAGTAGTCTACGTCTGATGTACTGTGTCAGTCTCACTAAATTACACTGAAATGACTAATAGGTTCTTTGTATTAAGCTAAAAAAAAGACATAGTAAAATACCTCATAAGTATTTGACGCAAAAAGGTGTTCAGTATAAACATACTAAATTTCAGTGTAATGTCACATATTTAGGCAGGAAAAAAAATAACTCTAATTACCAGATAAGTGACATTACATAAAATGATGGCACAAAATATAAAGACAGCCCAGATTCAGTTTCTTTATAAATATGAAACACAAAATGGTTGTTAAACATAAAACAAAAAAATGATGAAAAACCTTAATAAATAGATTACATAGTATGTATAATGTAAGAATATTTGTACTTTATTGTTCTACAATTGATTATGCCATACAACAACCTGGTATTTTTTCCCCAAAATAACTGTGCAGTACTGTATGGTTTGTGCATCACATTTACTCAGGTAACACCCAGAAATTGTTGGGTGTTTCAATGTAATTTAGTTAGAACTGCCTTGGAACTCACCAACATCTCACCCAAAATAATAATATCACTTTGGAGTTTGTTCCTCACACTTATCCAGTAAATACCTAGTACTGAAGGGACTGTGAAAGAAACCGTTATCAAAGTGGATCGGTAAGTTATACAAAACGTGTCAATTAGAATCCATTTTCATTTTTCTCTACCGCGTTTTTTCTTTGGTTTCTTCTTCACTTTTCTTTTCACTTCAATCTCAGCATAAATCACATCCATAGATCCAGCGTCAGCATCTGCAACAACACAAAACATAACAAAATGCAGTTATAAAAACATCTTGCTGACCTCTAACTTTCATAAACATCCCACAATGCCCACTTTCTTCCTATAGTAAACCTATGAAAGCTTTCATTCTGCATGTCGTATCTTCTCTGTTAGCATAGCGATGTGGAATACATTACCTGGTGAGTAGATAGAGGAATAAAGCCAGAGTACCTGTAACTTTGCCTGGCTGCAGATTTGAGTAAATGGCGTCAGTCTGTGAATCCTGTTCTGGAATATCTTCCCCTGATATGGTAGAAACATTAGATGAAACACATTAGCTTTGAAACACGTGTTCAGAGTTTTGAATGCACACTGATAGAGTAACAGATGACTGAATGTACTGCAGATGCATTCTGCTCTGCTGAACTGGTATATCTGATGCTACATGAAATACTATTACAAATATCCAGTCAGAATGTACCTTTGCTCTTGGGTTTCTTGTTTTTTATCATCACCTGTGAGTAAATGACATCACTGAGCTCGTCTGCAGCATCACCTGATACAGAATAAGGTGTGTTAGTCACTGCAAGTCATAAATGTGTGCATTTTGCTTCAAAACAAGAGAAACTCTAAGGAAACTCTAAAGAAACATTTGATAAATTCACAAAAGCTTTCTGAGTGGTATATTTTGAAAAACTAATCACTGAAAACTGATGAAAGACATTTATGTTGGGTCATTAGTAAGTGTAAAGGCTGCATAATATAAACAATTTTTTAAATTGTTACCAGGAAAATTACATTTGTAATAGTGATATCACACAAGGGGGTGTTCAGACAATGCCTTCTCAAACTCTCTTAAGGGTTCTTCTTTTCATTGTTTTCAATGGAGCAACACGCACCACAAAAAGCTCTCCTTTATCACGTTTAAACTACACATTTAAGTTGAAAAACTTTTCCATTGGGCGCCTTGAAAAGTGGTTGTATGACATCACAGCTGACCGATCATTATTGACAATGTCTTCTCTTTATTCACCAGAAAAACAGCTAGTTTTGGCTGCTTTTTGAACACTCTGCATAAAGATGACCACAATCAAAACATGAAACAGTTTCCTATGTATTACTGTATTTGTCAGTTTCGAAATGTTTATCACTCATATCTGTCCAGCGTTCTTTCAGATTACTGTTTTGTGTTTACATTCTTGTCAGTCAAATGCATTATTTCACAGTGTGGATTGCTTTTAACCTCGTTCTGCAGGCCTCCTGATGGCCATTTCACCAGCAGAATGGAAATTGGTATTTTAAAATAATACATTAAAAAAGATTTTTTCCTGTAACTTATTTGACTCTCTGGGTGTGAAATGTGGTTCAGCTGCTAGTGAGCAATGAGGGCTGAAAGGGGACAGGTAAGAATCTACTGTTGTAAATGACAAATGATAACTTGCTCGCTCACCTATGACAAAACTCCAGTTTGCTGATTGTTTTGAAAGGCAGTTAAAACAGCATTGTCAGGGTAGCCTAATCAATCATATCTGTGTTCTGAACAATCACAGTCCCAGAAGATTGTTTTTCTGGGTGTTTTGATGAATCTATTTATTGATGTAATCCAACAAAAGTAAATTACTTTGTACATTGCAATAATACATTAGAACCACAATATGCAGCAACAAATACTAATATTTTGTTTATGTCTTGCAGCCCTAATAAGCACATAATTCAGCTGAATTATTAATCAGGAAAATACTCTTTAACTCATTGTCTGACCAGGTTGCACTGGTGCATGTCCAGACTGAGGGTCCTCAGCTTCTGGCTCTCTCTGTGTCTGTTCTGATGTCTGGTTTATGTTCTGCTTGTTTCCTGAAGGGGGAGACAGAGATTCACCATTTGGCCAACAGAGTAATAAATGAAAAAGTGTAATAATGTAGAAATATGTAAACAAGTTTTATTCTGTGTATCTTGCAAATGTTTTAATTGTACATAAAATATCTACATGAGTTTTCAGACCTTTCTTGGTTTTGTAGAGCCACAGCAGTATTGCTGAGATGAACAACAAAGCAATACTCTCTCCCACAACCAGTCCAACCAGACCAACAGCAGATTCAGCAGCTGAATCTGAAAAATATACATTTACACAGAAACAATTTGCAAGATATCAGAAAAAAATCATGATGTAATTAAATTTGTTTTACAATAAAAAAGAATAATTTCTATCTAACCTCTGACTGAGATCCAGCTCTGTGGAGACTCTCCTCTCTCTGAGTGTTTACAGTGATAGAGACCTTCATCTGACTTTGAGACAGTATGGATGGTCATCTCTCCTGTAGTCTGAGTCTGGAGGAGTGATCCATTCTTATAGAACTCAGCTGTGAGGTTTGAGGGCTTTGTGTGGTGATATAAACAGTGTAGAGTCAGAGGATCTCCCACAGTCAGAGGATGAACAGGACTGTCCAGAATCACATCACCATCTGGAAGAGAATATAAATAAAAAAGCTCAATCTGTGGAAAAGTAAAGCCCCCATAGTGCTCGATGAGCTCAATATCTGATATTGCTGTGAATGATCTTCTTTAACAAAGACCGTAACCTCATTAATGAGCTCAGGTATTGTGGTCACTCACATTTTGTAATGCTATTATTCAGTGCCTTACCTGCCATAACAGATCTGATTCATATCTGGAGAAAATCAAACAGTGCAGTACAGTTGCTGTGCTCAAATTATCCTATAACTATACAGAAATTACCTTCCAGTATAAATCAGAAAAATTTACTTTCTTGTGCAGTTTTCTGTGTAGGAAAGTCATAGTTCTGCATATCCAAGCATTTCCCTTAATAATTAAAAACACTAGACTCACTGTGCACTGTGATGTTGACAGGATTGCTGCTCTCTCCAGATTCAGACTCACACCAGTACACTCCAGTGTGGGATGTGTTGATGGAGCTGATGCTGCATGTAGATCCTGTAACTGATCCCCAGCCTGATGAACAATCTGACACCTTCTCACTGTGTGTGTATCGTCTCACTCTCCATCCAGTAGAGTCACTCTGTCCCTCACAGCTCAGTGAGAGAGAGTCAGTAATAAAGTGTTGAGTTCTGCTGGGACTGACCATCAGAGAGACTGGAGGAGAAACACCTTAGACATAGAAATGACCATTCAGATGTGTATTTATCTTGTTATAGATACAATGCACAATCACTTTTAACATGGAAAGGCTTTAAACGCCAGTTTTGATTACTGAGTGCCCAAAAAAGTTTGAAAAAAAGAGAAAATGTCTGCAGACAAATGCTCATCCAGAGTTTCTTCTGAAATCAATGGTATTAAAAGGGGGTCCATCCCCGTTTTTCTGTAGTATTAATATCTTCTGGGAAGATTTTCCAGTAGATGTCAAAACATTTCTGTGAGAATCTGTTGAGGCCATTTTTTTTATTTCTCTTCCCATTAAATGAAATGAAATCTATGGATGGATGACCCCATTCCTGGGATTAATCGCTCCAGAAACTCAGTGTATGTGTATATATATATATATATATATATATATAGTGTGTGTGTGTGTGTGTGTGTGTGTGTGTGTGTGTGTGTGTGTGTGTAAACTGTTTCACTCACCAGTAACATTAATCCAGAGAGCATCACTGTAGTGAGTGTAGTAGACTGGGGTTCCTCTCCCAGCTCTGCACCAGTACTGTCCTCCATCAGAGACACTGACTGAGCTGATGGTGTAGGAGTGTGTTTCAGTCTTGATCTCATTCTCAGGGTTCTGTGTGTGTTTGAACCAGTAAAACTTCCATCCAGCAGACTGATCCAGCTCACAGTACAGAACCACTGGATTTCCTATCAGTGCAGCTCCTTTATGGCTTGATGTGAGTTCAGTTTTAGGTTTTTCTTCTACAGTTGGAGATGAAGCACACAGTTCAAATGCTAATATTTAGCAAATATCTGTGAATGGGTTTCTTGAAGTAAGTAATAATATCTAGTACTTGACGTCACCCTAAATAACTTAAAACTAATAAGAATATAGCATTTTAAACATAATATAAACCTCTAAATTCAGCACTAAACACTGAGTTCAGTTCAGTTCAGTTTAGTTCAGTTAAGTTCAGTTCAGTCATCCCTCAAAAAAGTTTAACCGTGCTTAGATTAATAACTGACTCATCAAATTAATTTATCAATCTACTCAGGCTTTAGCAGAGCTCAGTAACACTGAGATTAAATGAAATACTGTATTCTGAATACTGCTTTACAAAATGTAAACAGACATAACTTAATTTCTGTATCATGAAAATGTATTCCTAATAATTTCATAGATCCCATCTCTGTTTGTGAGTAATTTTATCAGAGAAAAATAGATTGTATAAGTGAAAAAAAATCACACACTGCTCTCAGAGTCTTAAAAACAGTAATTACTCACCTTGAACACAGAGATTCACTCTGTTACTATGCTGTGATGATGAAGGTCTGTTATCTCTTTCTCCTCTACACCAGTACTGATTCTGATCCTGATCTGCTGCTGATCTGATGGTGAAGGTGTTTGTCTGAGACTGATTGACTGCAGTTCTACTGCTGCCTTTATACCACTGATATCTCCAGTTCCTGTAAGACTCTATCTCACACTTCAGAGTGACTGACTCTCCAGTGAACACAGGACTCTCTGGTTCTACAGTCAGTGTAGCTCTGGGTAAAGCTGTGAGAAGAGATGGAGAGCAGTGAATTTTCCAGCTACTTGAGTCAGTGGGACCTTATATAGCTTAAATCTCTACACTGAATGCAGTGTTGTGATGGAGAGGTTAATGAATATTGGTGTGCACAATGGGTTAATACACTCACCTGATACAGTCAGTGCGACAGCATCACTGATCTCTGATCTCTGAGAGTCACTCCTCCTCTCTCCTCTACAGGTGTATTTACCACTGTCAGAGTTTCTAATGGTGAATGAATAATCTTTTTCCCATTTACGGGAATGAACTGGATGGTTACTGTCACCATCTTTATACCAGCTGTAGCTCCATTCAGTGTCTGTGTGTCCTTGTATGCCACATCTGAGAGTCACATTCTCTCTAATAAACATCTGTCCAGTAGGGATCAGGATCAGTGAAGCTTTTGGTCTCTCTGAATAATTACATCACATAAATATTATTGTAAATCAGCCAAACACACACTGTTTTGAGAATTAAGATCTATTAAGAAATACCTTTATTATTAATGTTTGTATTTTACAAACATTAATTGTATTGTGTTTGTTACAGGTTTGAAAGATCTGATGTACCTGTTACTGTAAGAGTCACTGCGTTACTCCATAAAGTCTCTCTTTGTCTATGCTTCTCAGAACCATAACAATAATATTTTGAACTCTGATCCACTCTGATGCCTCTTATGATGTAATGGTTTTTATCTGAGTGGTGAAGTTGAGTGTCCAGTCAGTTACTCTCCTTTCTGGAATGGAACATGTGAGTGTGACGTTCCCTCCACTGAATATCTGTGACCAGTTAGGCTGCACAGACAAATTTGGTCGATACCCTGCTGTAAAAATTAAAAAGAAAACATACATCTGTTACTGATCAGAAGGCAAATTCTGTCTGATTATGCATGATTAACATTTTAGCTCACATGCTACTTATAAATCACCTTGAGCATGTCCAGTTTGAACAAGTGAAATCAACCCTAAAACAGGAAGAGAAACAAACAACACAGTGTTAAAATAGAAATCATTCTTATCTTTAAGAAAATTCATGCAAGCAACATAGTATTTCATGCATAATAACAATAAATAGAGTATTAGACTCTATTTTCATAGCAACCCTTACAAAGCCATATATTTTCCAGTACATAAACAGGCTACTTAAATAAATGTATTTAAAGTGTGAAAGTGTGATGTGGTTCACATGACATTTCATCTGATGCTGAATTGTTCACAACATGAAAGCTGTGTTCTGGTGCACAAGGCCAAAGCAACGTTTTACAGCACATCAAAGGATTGAAACAACACTGTTAAAACCACTGAATCACTGATCATAATCATGTTTAGCAGTTTGTGGTCAAAACATTCAGAGCATCTTAGAAACCTCCACTAGCCAGAATGATCAAACTCAGTAATCACAAGCATATTTTTTTTTACTATCTTCTCACAGAACTCATTGTACACACTGATCTACTCCAGATCAGTCATTCACATTCACATATTACAGAATGATCTCTAAAATTGCTGGTTCAGACAGTGGGCTAGTTTTGCTGGGTCATTTATATCTATCCTGTTCCATTACCCAGCATTTGGATTAATGGTGTGAACCAGTTACTGAGTTATTTTCTCACTACCTAGCAAACTTTGTAGGATAATAAACTGTCAAATTTAATTCATTACTGTGATCCTGCATGGCTAGAATATCGAGCCACATTGTCAAATTTGAATTCAGATGCTAGCTAGTGCTACTTAGTTAGTCAGCAAGCAACAATGACAATATCTCAGAGCTAGAAAAGTCGTCCATTTACCATACACACTCTTCACTACTACTATTTTATATGTTTTAAACAGACTTTGTTTAATTATGTTATCAAAGGCTTTGTTATTAATAAGTTTAAATCTTATGGAGCTCAAATGGTGTCTGTGTGTGTGTGTGTGTGTGTGTGTGTGTGTGTGTGTCTGTGTGCGTGGAAGGGTTGGTGTCACATCGTTCTCTGAGGCAGATTCAGTTGTCAAAGTGCATCACATAAATTATGTATGTAAAAATAAATAACAAATAATACTTGTCTTTCAATTACAGTTGATTTCAAGTACTCAGGTGATTTTATAGAATAAATAGAATTTGGTAGTATAGGATTCATTGAGCTTGACAGTACATAGGATTGCATTAGTTGCATATCCCACATATTAACTGTGTGTGTATATATATACACACACACACTACTACTAACACAAATAATTGTAGTAGTAGTAGTAATAATAATAACAATAGATCCTTTTTGTCATATGATTATCCTATATCAAAGGGTAAATATACATATATATATATATATATATATATATATATATATATATATATAATATATATATATATATATATACACATATATATATATATCAACGGGTAAAAAACAAACCAATATCCATGGTAAAGTTAACACAGGATTGTGTACAAAAGTCTCCAGATTTGGGTCATTTTAACAACACAGCACAATGGTTAAAGTACTTAAACCAACCAGTTGAGTTAAAATAATCTTGCATGTGTTCTGTCCCATCTTTACCCAGAGCTGGGTTGCCAAATAACCCAGGTTGGGTTGTTTTCAGCCCAGCATTTTTTAGAGAGGAGAACAGAAGTTCTGTAGTGTTCCACTCTGACCGCTGACTAAACTAGACACAATCACTTCATCACACACAACCTCATCACTAACACACTCAGATTAAATATTAGTACCTTCATATAGCAGCTCTCACTCTGCTGAAGACATAAAGAGAACATTTACTCACAGAGTATTACAGAGAATGACCTGAACTCCATACTGTCCCCGTAATGACTGACTGACTGAACAATGCTCTGTGTTCAACACTCATCACTTCCTGAGAGAGACAAAGAGAGACAGTAAGAGAGAGAAAGAGTAAGAGAATACATATGTGTCTGAGATGTTTAACTCTAGTAGAACACAGTGAAGCCAACACTTTTAAAAAGATTTGAATTAATTTCACTGAAATGAAAACAACACTGTAAACTCAGAAATAAATCTTCGTATAAAGAAGAAAAATGAGAAGTAAACAAAGAGAGAAAATAGACTCTTGACTGCCCGTTGATCTCTTGGTGGTTCTTACTCAACAAATGTTAACCTTGGTGTGAAATGAGACGCGCATAAACAGTCTGTTTTCAGCTCGAGTGTTCGTCAGTACATGAAGCAGAAGATTTTACTGTGGATCCAATCACAACTGTCAATTAAAAAAAAGTTTGAGAGGTGGGTGATAACTAGTTATGTTTAATCAGTTGCATTTACTCAAGCAAAATTTGAATGGTTTTGTAGTAATTGAGTTTTTTCCAGAAAACAATAATACCTTTAAATCTAGCCATGTATATTTGTGAGGAAAATGATCTACCTTTATCTCCACTGTTAGCTTTTTGGATAGCTTTCCTGTTAGCTCAGCTCAAATGGTAGCCCCATCACTCAAACCTCCCCCTTGTCTGACACGGAAACCAACTAAGCAAGCTCCAAAAGAAGATATAAGGTGCTTTCACTAGTAACTGCTTCAGGGAAGCCAAACTGAGCTTTTTAAAGTCTATTGAGTCAATTTAAGTCTACTGAGTCTATAAAAACAGATCATTATGCACTGGTCAGTTAGCTTAATTAGCTTTTCTAGAATGTTGCTTGATAAACCAGTCAGATTAAACAGGACTGTACAGCACTTTCATTTGTGATTTCATTTGTGATGCATGTCATCATTTATCATTATCATTACAGACAAACTGAAAGATGAAAAAGGTAGATAACTCAACTTCATCAATAAATTAAACATGACCACTAAGATAATTCCCAAATTGAAAATGTGTTAAAATCAAGAGTAACATTCATGATAACACCTAGCAACAAAAAAAAAGTGCTCCTAAATGAATGAAATTCTGTTTCACCAGCTCTGCTGACAAAGCTAAACACCAATTAATGCCATAATATTCTTTTCCATTGGACTATGTAGCTGTTATCATTGAAATCCATGCCTTTCAAACTCTGCCAACAGAAGAATTTGACAGTGGTGCATCACTGTTTGCTGTTAAGAGGTTCTCTTCATCTAGTCTGTATTCTGTATTCTCTGTAATTTCAATATATTCTGCCCTCATCACAATAGGTTGACCATGTCTATGAAGCCTCTGAAAAGACATGATTTATTTTTAAAAATGTGATGCTCACCTGATAGTATCTGGTGCCCATCTAATAGTATTTGGTGCTCACCACATAATATTTAGTCCTCATCACATAGTATCTGGTGCTCACCACATGGTATTTATAACAGTGAGCATGTGCTATGTCCAACGACGTATTGTTTAAATGTTTAATTTATTTTTTTCTCTTTTGCGTAAACTTCCGCTCTCTTCAGCTCCTTGCTCTCCTGTCTGTCAGAACTGTCAGGTGTTGCTGCTGATGGAGGTGTGATGGCGTGCGCGGATTGGCTGTGCTGAGATCGCGGCAAGAGCTTATAAGCTTGGTGACCGGCTTCCTCAAGGCTCCTCCTCCTTCCCTTGATGTTGTCGCCTGACTAGCCAGACCAAGAAGTTCCAAACACGGAGTAGTTGGGCCTGTTCTCCGTGTAGTTGCTAGTCTAATGTGATGTGTTGAACTGTGTGAAGCCTTTTGTTAACAGACTCAGACTTCTAGATTGGAAGCTGTAGGCGGTGTAGCCTTGTTTTCTTTGTTTTTGTTGAGGGAGGTAGGTTATGTTTTTGAATGTGTTTCTTTTATTTTGTGTAGGTAAGTTAGTTGATTGGGGAGATATATTTTTCTTTGTTCTTTTTGGCTGAGACCACTCCTGAAGCTTAAGCTTCCACAATCCATAATAAAACTCATGAGACTAGAAATATATGTTTTGAGTGGGATTGTGCCTGCGGGTTGGTAATGGGACGCTGGGGGAGACACTTATATTGCTGCCTACCCTTGACGGCTCGTAACAGCATGTAATATGACTCTCGGCATGTCACAGAGTTGGAAGCACAGAGTTCTGTGCATATGCAGCAATGCATTTTAACATTTTAAATCAACTTCTATTTTTTTAACTTATCCAAAGAGAGTCTGCGAACATTCAGGAGTGTTTGGTTTGGTCAGTAAATAATATTTGTAGCTAAGTATATTCATTTATTCAGTAACACTCATATGTACCCATTTTCAAATATAAAGGATGGTGGCAAAGTGTATTACAACACTTAATTAAGAGAATTTGTTGGATTCAACTTTATATATGATACATGTCAGAATTGTGGGTAATTTGGTTTGGCATGAGAGGCAATAGGAATGTCCACTGACCCCAGCACCACCCCTGCTCAGTACTTAGTAGTTTTTTGAGCTGCTGCATTGTGTGTGTGTGTGTGTGTGTGTGTGTGTGTGTGTGTGTGTGTGTGTGTGCGTGTGTGTGTGTGTGCATGCATTTATTATTATTTTTTATTTATTATTTTCTAAACCTGACTATGTGAAACTTGCCCCACTAACATCTCCACTTTCACACCTCCTCCTCCTTAAACCCACACAGCTGAACTAGAACAGAATCCAAACCACAGCCACACACTCATCTCTGCTCTCACACCTCTCACATTCTCACTGATTAATGTGTTAGAAGGGCTACTAGTACTACCAGTTATAATCTTTGCTGCGTTTTTGTTCATGAGATCAGGTACATAATGACTGCAGAATTTTGGAGAGTCGCTCTGAATTACTGTTTCAAACACACTGAAATAAACAGAGCTCCAGATCCTGACTTGATTCTGATCATGTAAATTCTGTGTTGATTTGATTTGATAGAGAGGGATGGTTTCTTGTATATGGAAGATCTTCCATTAAGGGTGATTCACAATTGTACAGAGCCTCTGAAAGTGCATGGCTTTTTTTAGGTACAAATCAGGTGATTACCAGATACTGAGCACCAGTGTCATGATGTATCCCCCCTCTGAAGAGACTCTACTTGGACTCTCCCTGGTTTCACCCACTGTTCTCCATTACAAGCACCTGCATCTCATTTCATGGACATTTAAGGCCTTGTTTTCACACACATGGGTATTTTTTTAAACCATTGCTTTTGGTCTTTTGCGTTGTAGGTCACTAAAATGGCCCTTTTTCAAAGCTCCATCCAGGATGAACATATGCAGAAATTCTGTTTTCAGTGTTACTGTGTACACAGGGAAGACTGAGTTGTTGGCTTGTAACATTCAGAGTGTGTTTTATTTCTTATTTCAAAACATCTTCTTCTTCTTCTTCTTCTTCTTCTTCTTCTTCTTATTATTATTATTATTATTATTATTATTATTATTATTATTATTATTATATCCAGCACTCCTTCAACACAGACCCCACTGTCAGCATTGCCAGTTTTGGATGAAACCCAGTAGGACCTCTAGTTGGCAGGTTTGGTTGTTGCAAAAAATGATGAGAGAATTTTGGTTTATCAAGGAAATTCTGCGCAGACAGGATTTTTTTTATTTTAAATGAAAAAAGACCTATGTTTGTGTGGAATAGGCCTAAGACCCACATATATACATCTTTGTGTGATCTTTTTGTCTCTGTGTTGCTAACCTGAGTCCCAGTGGGTTTTCCCCTTGTTTGTTCCTGTGTTTCGACCCCTGCTTGTCTTATTGTTTT
Organism: Colossoma macropomum; assembly: GCF_904425465.1. Lineage (NCBI taxonomy): Eukaryota > Metazoa > Chordata > Actinopteri > Characiformes > Serrasalmidae > Colossoma > Colossoma macropomum. The sequence continues at coordinate 16,991,405 of NW_023494805.1, read as the reverse complement.
TTTAATTATGGATGTTTCTGAAATCACCTGCCTGTGTTTTGACCCGTGTCTGTCTGGATTTTGTGCATTGGACTCCTCAAACAAAGCTCTTTTGCATTTTGACCCAACCTATTTGCTATGTTACAACCAGATACTAACAAATGCACACCAAATCTCACAGTCTCTGTGCAATTGCTTGACTCAGATGAGGTTTCAACTGAGATGTAAAATTGATCTATTTGATCTATTTTGTATATTTTTGTTGTTTGCTATTTTTCACCACACAGAGACAATATTTCATTGCATGCTAATGATAAGAACATGACCAACGTATCATTGCTTTATTTGTCACGTTTTAAACATTTTAATATAATTTAACGTAATGTCAATTTTTACAATGACATGTAATAATAATGAAAAAAATTATGAATTTTTAAAAAAGTACAAATCCTGTACAACTTCTTTTGTAAAATATTTACAAAATAAAAGGTAGTAAAAAGTAAAAGCTAATAAAATAAAAACAAAACAAAGTTAAAATAAGTTCATCAGTCTGAGCTGAAAGATAAACAAAATAAAACCTGAATAAGAATGTTATACCTGCCCTCTGCTGGTGTAAAAATTACTGCAGCTTGAAGTAACAACCTAAGAGTTTTTTGTTTGCTTGTTTGTTTGGTTTTTTAAAGCCCAGCTCAGTATTTCTCCTCCTTACTCAAAGTGTTACATTAACATGAAGTATGTTATCTTCTTACTTCTGCTTCTATCCAACATTTACTGGGCACTGCAGGGTGCATAAAATGACCTCTAAAGTGTTTTTTTTAGTATACTGCCCCCTAACCGATGTTTAGTTGTTACATTTTATTTGGTGTGATCTTAGACGTCACAGATAACAGTAATTGATTATAGCGAATAATAAACTACCTTATATTGCATATTTGTGAACTGTGAAATCAACTGACCCTCCTACACTTCACACACTCCGCATTGCTCTATGTGAGTAACATTGTAGCTGCTAGGAGAGCACTCATTTATAAATGCTCAGATTAGACCAAATGAAAATTTCTTTCTGGGGTTGAAGTGACACCCAGTACAAGAGTTTGTAGCAAGAATCTATTATCGCTGACTCATTTAAAAATTGATCTCAATACAGCTCTGGATTTTACAGCCAACAAGCTGAAAGGAACAGCTGTCCCAACACTTCCTGGAGGCAGTGTGAATGATAAGACAGTACATCTTTATTTGTAAATAGCAGTCAGCGTTTTCATTCGACAGCTTATTCAATAATTTATCTAGTAGCAATGAGAATGTAGCAAAATGTGCAAGCTAACATTAGCTAACTGTGTTGTCTAATTTAGCATGCTAACCTTAAATTTGTATCAGCTACCTGCTATCAAATGTTTTGTATGTAAGATGCAACACAGCTACAAATGTATTTTAATGACGTTATATGACACGATACACCGACATGATTTAAATTGCCAATAGGCATTGACTTCCCCACATTTAGCTCCTGCTGTGTGTAGTTAGCCTAATAGCTAGATCTGGTCAACTAGTCAGATAAAAGCTAGCTAGCTAATGTTAGCTAAGAGTGGAGTTTTGGGCAGTCAACAGCAGAATCCACATGGTGATTAAAAAGTGCCTAATCTAATTCTCTGGATAAACTAATGTAAAAGTGATCAGTATGTAAGTTCTTACATTCATCAAGTATGAAGGAAGGTGTCCTTTTATTTAACCAGATAATTTGATTAGCCTCTAACACGAACGACTGTACCTCCACGGACCCCTCAGTCAAAATCTTAAAGTATGCAGACGACACTAACGTTACAGTCATTGGTCTCATCCGAGACGGTGACGAGTCTGCTTACAGACGGGTGGTTGATCAGCTGGTCCTTTGGAGCAGCCACAACAACCTGGTGCTGAATACAGAAAAACAGTGGAGATGACAGTGGACTTCAGGAGGAGCCCTTCAGCCCTGCCAGCACTCACCATCCTGGACAGAACTGTGATGGCAGTAGAGTCCTGCAAGTTCCTGGGCACAACAATCACCAGGGACCTGAAGTGGGACAGCAACATCAGCTCCATCATCAAGAGAGCCCAGCAGAGGATGTACTTCCTGCATCAGCACTTTAACTTTAGACCCATACTTGCACAATGTAAAGGTTACAGGTATGACTGTGTGTGTGTGTGTGCGTGTGTATGTGTGTGTGTGTGTGTTTGTAAACCTTATAATATGGGGACTTCAGCCAGTAAGCACACCAATAAAGTGGGGACGTGTGTCATCGTGGGGACCAAAAATCGAGTCCCCACAAAGTTAACCATTGTAGCATGTCTATTTCGTTGGGCTGAACCTCCCCCCTTAAAATCTCGGAAGTCCCCAAGATGAACACAATCTCGACAAAAAGTGTGCGAGTGCTTAGGGGGAACTGCTCAAAGTGTGTACACGCCCCCTGTGGCCAAAGACTGTAAAAACAACTGCGGACGCACACTTGATCACGTGGTACAGCAATGCTGAACTCTGATTGGTTGAAACGGGAAGCAATCAGTGGAACTGTGAGCCAATGAGGTATCACCTTGATCAGTGCTGCAGTTTCCCAATCCGAAGTGACGTGTGCCGAGCTAGCCCAGCGCCTGAGAGCTCTGTGAGTGAACTTTCACCATCAGACGGAATGTTTTCAGCGACTACATGTTTAATTAATAAACTGTGCTCGAATATAAACCTTAATAGTGCTGTAAATTTAAGATTTTAGTTTCAGTAGTGCCGTGTTCTCGTTAATTAGCTAGCGCTAGTTAGCTGGCTGTTCTAGCCTGTTAGCTCAGCCCTGACGGGGCATTTAAGGCCTTTAACCTGCCTCCCTGTATCAGCCCGTTTATCGAGACAGTTCGCGCTACGATGCCTATGAATGTTTAACGCGTCTTCCGTAGAGAAGCTGGTGAAGTGTTTAAGGGTGAAAGCTTGGTAATGAGGAGGAAGAGCCCGACAAACGACGCTGTTTTCCACATCACCGCCGGCCGCGACAGAGCGGGGCTGGATGTGAAGTACATTGGTTCGTTTAAAGGTGAGCAGAGCAGGTAGATCAGCTTTGACTGAACCTCGACACAGAGAAGGTCGTGTTAGCGCGGTCTGTGGTTGCTGATTAAGGCAGGGGAGTGTTTGCCGTGACGAACTTCGCGAGAGGAGAGTTCGTGCTGGAGTACAGAGGAGACCTGATCAGTGCGGAGGAGAGTCGGAGAAGACAGCGGGTTTATCACAGCGCCGTGAAAGCGTTCCTGTTCGACTTCATCTGGCACGGAAAGCTCTGGACGTGAGTAACTCTTCCCTTCTTCTCTCTCGGCCTGCGGGGTTAAAGGTGGGGAGGTTTCGGCCGCGGCGCTCAGAGCCGCGCTGAGCGGAGATGGGGACGGGAGGCTGGTGTTAGATGGGCTATAAACGCTTTATTACTGCGACTCATTCATATTTAAACCTTTAAAGATCTAACATTCATCTGTGATCAGCGCCGAGGTGTTTGGCAGCGTCGTCGTTTTGTTTACAGACGCGTTGGCCATTTACTGTGATCGACTCTCCGTTTTTAATCACATCTAATGATGACGTGTGTTTTATCAGAACAGCAACCTGGCTAGCTTTTATAATGCGCCTTATTCAGTCGTGTTGTCTTTTTCGGTAAATGTATAGCAACTTTCCCCTGACGCGATTTTAAAGGGCCACCGCATCAGAACCAGCGAGGTGCTGGTCGTAATTCTAAAGTTATTGGTTAAGATCATGACCTCTTGACCCTCCTGATCCTGAGCCACACGTGGATTTAGTTCGCATCATCTTTAAATTTAGTATAATTTCCGTTATCCAGCTCTGTTTTCCACATTTTCTAATCTGTTTATGTATGGCGTACATATTGTGCTTTGTAGTCTTTCTTTAGTTCACTACTATTTCTATTTAACAAAATGTCATGTTCCTTAACTCAAAATGCATAATCACCCCTGCCTGTAGACGCATATTGAGCACAGTTACTTGAAACTGTGAATAGTCTAACAATGATAATATATTAATATGAGCAAAATGATAATGACACTATTATTAAGTGAAATAACTGAAAATAGTGTATTGTTTGCTTTCATTACATTTTTAAATTTTACAACTATACAACTAAAATATTACTTTTTGTCACTAAATAACTCTTCTGTTTGTTCAAATTCAGCATTGATGCTGCAAGGGATGATGGCACACTTGGAAGACTGGTTAATGACGACCACATTAACCCCAACTGTAAAATGAAGAGAATCATTGTGGAGGGAAGGCCACATTTGTGCCTTTTTGCTTTAAGAGACATAACACCTGGAGAGGAGATTACGTATAATTATGGAGATGGTGATTGTCCCTGGAGGAGTGAGGTAAGAATGTTACTTCTTGTACCAGTTGTGGATAATTAAATACCAAATAGTGAATATATTTCTAAGATATCATATCCATAATGTAAATGGAAGCTTGAAATTAAAGGATACTGTTAATTTGAGTTTATGCAGACTATCTAGAGATGATCAGAACAATTCCAATCAGTTACAGTATGGTACTGCTAACATGTTGCATGCTGTTTCCATAACAGGATTTCCCTCTTATTTTTGTGTTTAATAATGACTGTTGTGTCCATTTCAGGTGACAAAAAGTGGAATGGAAGCAGACAACAATCATCTGGAGTCAGAAGGTGCCTCTGGAGATGATCAGCATTGCACCAAGCATTTACAGCACAAATCTGCTTTTGGCGTCCAGGTAAGCAAACTGCTAAAATTCAAGCATGTTCACACAGGTAATGCTAAGTCTGCACAATGTGTAAAGTAGTCAACCAGTATCAGGAGAGTCTGGCTGCAGACATGCGCTCTCAGACAGATGCAGTCTCAGCCCCAATCACGTCATGTGCTCTCTGCCAATGGCTGAAACAGCCCAATGGCACATTAACTTTTGGCTGCTGTTATTTAGCGATATCATCACTTAATCCATTTTTCATCCATAACATGGCTAGAGAGTGACATTTAATGCACCTCCCTGTTGAATAAAAATCATAGAACGCATTAAAAGTGTCTGTTGGTTTCTGGTGGTTTTCAGTAGTGGCTAATGGTATTCTGTGTTTTCCTGATGGGTTAATATCACAGTGTGAAGGATTCCGATCGTTTAATCAGGTGTTCTGGGACTGATTCCACATATGTTTGATTATTTCCTAATGGTCTCTAACGGCAACCATCAAGCCAATTCCCGTTAGGAAGCCAAACCGTCAGGTTTTATTCCTAACAGCCCTGCAAACACAATTACACTTTGACAACCTACTGTTTCAATGCCCACAGCGTCGTCTGCTTGGTGCTCTTTACATTGTCATAACATTGTAATGTAATTTTTCAGAAAGGTATGAACGTTGTCTGACAACTTTCTAGGAGGTTGTGACGACGTTGATGAGACGGCAAAAGTAATCAGTACTATGGTGACTGTACGTTGTCATTAGCTCCTAGAATCCTTAATAAGTTTTAATCAATATTACAGTTTTTGATGACCGGTTCTAATTGTCAGCATGGCTTTCATGAGTTTCAGCAGCAGCCTGTTTGTCTTTTCTGTGAATAAACCCGACATTCATGTCTTATTGCTGTGGTAGGCTTTATTTTGAAAGTTTCCATATTTAATTACCTTATTATCAGTATGGCAACGTCATTATATATTCAGTGTAACTCCTGCTGCCCAGCAGTACGCGTTTCGCTGTTTTTACTCATAAAACTCACAAAAACACTGTTGTGGCGGAGCGGCACTGACGTCATTAATAGGCTGCTGGTGCATGTCAGACTGAGAGTGCATGTCTGTTCATATACCTCAGTTATGAAATTTATGCACTGCTGCTCCATAAACCTGCTTTGCATGTATTAATCCCTTCTGCTTTTTTCATGTGGACTATGCACATCTACCTCATCGCCTTCAACCATGACACCTCTGAGATGCTATTCCTTGATCACACTGTGCATTTGCTAACCTGTTGAGCTTCTCTCATGCAGACTATGCTCGGCTGACCCATCCATCTCATGATGCTGCACCATTTGCTGTTCGTTTTCTAAACCTAACTTCATTTACTCCTTTACCAGGGTTATCTCAGTACTGTTACAAGATGCCTTCTCTGTGCTGTTCATGTCATATATTTCTCGTTTTGTATACTATAATTGGTCTTTTTCAGATTCTCCTCCAGAATGCTCTCTTCTCTAACAACTCAACAGTGATACAGATGTGATGCTGTACCTCAGTTACATTGTACGGTTACTTATCCTAATTGAATTTACTCCAGCTACTTCTTTTCTAGTGTCTCATTAATGGTGCTGAGGAATGTCTCATCTTGCCGCTTAGAGAAAGTACCAAGCAATCATGTATACCAGCTTTACTCCATGTTTCACTAATGCTATTTTTTTACTCCAGTTTCTTCCATTCTAAGGTGTCTGTGATGCTCCTGCATGCCATCTCATCTCACTCATACCACTCATCAGCTGTAACACTGCAGCTTCACTGTGCTCTGAGTCTGCTAATGCTAATCTCATTTCCTCCAGCTCTTTCCTTAACACTGTTGCACTGAAGTTCTTTCTTCTTGCTTTTTCTGTGTCACTGTTGCTCTTCCACAGCTCCATTTCACTCAGTGTCACGTCAATATTACAGATCCATTGTTTACATTCCCTTTTTTGGGACCAGCATCTACAGTAGCAAGCTCTTTCACTGCTGTCTGTTTACTGCTCTTGGGCTGCTGAGCCATTGGCTTTAGACCTCGATTCTGTAAAGCTACCATGCAACATTTTGTAAAAGTGCATTCAGTGTCCACCCTGTGCCATCTTTGTGTTTCCAATCTTGCAACCCTTGCCTTGTAACTTGTAGCAACCTCCTCTTCAGCTGGGTCAAGGATCATGGAAAGCTCATTATTAAATTTATTGTGGTGTGGCAGGGGTTATTTGGAGTAAAACAGAAGTGATCTAGTGTTATCAGCATTCTTTTCCTGTTTTCTGTTCTGTGATCTCTCCTTATTTTACAGTATATTGAATGCAGGCTTTGAACTAGCAAAATGTGTTTATTGGTAATTGTTTTGTCTATTTCAGATGACAAAAAATGAAATGGAAGCAGGAAGTAATCGTCTGGAGTCAGATGGTGCCTCTGCAGGCACAGCATCACAGCATGAGTCTACTTTCTGTAACGAGGTATGAAACTGCTTATTTTCTTATATTTTTACATGGTAAACGTCAGGTCCCCACAATGTACACTGTAATCTCATCTACCTTTGTTGGCAAAAGATTTTCAATTGACTAGTGGTGCCCTTCTCCCACTGAGTCCCCACACTGTCTTTAAAAGTGAAGGTTTTACACAAAGTCCTCACAAGGCATCTACTTTAAAATATTATCATTTTAATCTAGAAATATTTTTTGGTTGGTGTGTTTAGCCTAAAAATACTTTCTACAACTTGACAGCGTTCAGCTTAGTTGTAGTATGTCAGCATTGCTTTTACTTTTGGGCTTATTGGTAATTGTTTTGTCTATTTCAGATGACAAAAAATGGAACGGAAGCAGCCAGTAATCGTCTGGAGTCAGATGGTACCTCTGGAGACGATCACCATCACACCCAGCATTCACAGCATGAGTCTACTTTCTGTAACGAGGTATGAAACTGCTAATTTTCTTATATTTTTTGTATGGTAAACGTCAAGTCCCCACAATGTACACTGTAATCTACCACGGTTGGCAAAAGATTTTCAATTGACTAGTGGTGCCCTTCCCCCACTGAGTCCCCACATTGTCTTTAAAAGTGAAGGTTTTACACAAAGTCCTCACAAGGCATCTACTTTAAAATATTATCATTTTAATCTAGAAATATTTTTTGGTTGGTGTGTTTAGCCTAAAAATACTTTCTACAACTTGACAGCGTTCAGCTTAGTTGTAGTATGTCAACATTGCTTTTACTTTTGGGCTTATTGGTAATTGTTTTGTCTATTTCAGATGACAAAAAATGGAACGGAAGCAGCCAGTAATCGTCTGGAGTCAGATGGTACCTCTGGAGACGATCACCATCACACCCAGCATTCACAGCATGAGTCTACTTTCTGTAACGAGGTATGAAACTGCTAATTTTCTTATATTTTTTGTATGGTAAACGTCAAGTCCCCACAATGTACACTGTAATCTACCACGGTTGGCAAAAGATTTTCAATTGACTAGTGGTGCCCTTCCCCCACTGAGTCCCCACACTGTCTTTAAAAGTGAAGGTTTTACACAAAGTCCTCACAAGGCATCTACTTTAAAATATTATCATTTTAATCTAGAAATATTTTTTGGTTGGTGTGTTTAGCCTAAAAATACTTTCTACAACTTGACAGCGTTCAGCTTAGTTGTAGTATGTCAACATTGCTTTTACTTTTGGGCTTATTGGTAATGTTTTGTCTATTTCAGATGACAAAAAATGGAACGGAAGCAGCCAGTAATCGTCTGGAGTCAGATGGTACCTCTGGAGACGATCACCATCACACCCAGCATTCACAGCATGAGTCTACTTTCTGTAACGAGGTATGAAACTGCTAATTTTCTTATATTTTTTGCATGGTAAAGGTTAAGTCCCCACAATGTACACTGTAATTTACTAGGTTTGGCAAAAGATTAGAAAGCACTCACTCCTGCAGTCTCAGTGGATTTAAATAATTTTTCTCACCGATCTATATAAAAATGAACACAAATTAAAATTATAAATCTCCTGTGTACCTTGCATTGAAGCCATTTGGTAGAGCCACCTTAACAATTTCAGTTTTCAGTTTTCATAGATCTGTATAATCACCCTAAAGTAGAGGTCACTAATAGGTGGACTGCGGTCCGAGTCCAGACCCAGACGTTGTTCCATACTGACTGGACCCATAACTGATAAATTCTGGATAATTATTTAATTTTATTGGGTTGGTCCTATTTTAATCGGCGTATCATTTCTAGTCATTATGGTACCGTTTTAGCGGCCCAGAAAACTCACAGACCAATCACAGGCGTTGTAAATATCACACGTGATGCTACTCAGCCAATCAGATCTGTGCATTACAATGAGCACAGAGACTCGAGGGAGTGAAGCCACACAGGGGAGGGACAAGGCAAGACAAAGCAGTTGGAGAAGAAAGTGAGTCAGAGGGAAGTTACTTCACATGGCGTGATCTAAAAAGAGAAAACTGACAATAAAATGTTGAAATATTACTGAATTGTACTTTACTTGATTTGACATTCAGTTGTAGACTACATAAGATGTTGATATACCTACTAGGCTACTTCAGTGAACAGTACATGGCACTGAATCATAATGGAAGTTGGACATTATGATGTTCTGGACCTTTGCTTGATTTTCGTTAACTGGACCTTATTGAATTTTAATTAAATACCCCTGCTCTAAAGGTCAAATTTGGCCTTTGGCCAACTAGCTGAAATGATGCAAGATGTTGTATTTGTTCAGTGTCTGTCCCTTAGCCTGTACTTTTCAATAACTGTGTTAAGGTGTTGTTTGGGGTGGGTTTTTTGTGTTCATAGTGTAGTTTTTGCCAGGAAATGTACTCATTAGTAGTTGTTTTATATAGAGGCACAGTTATGCTGTAATCACTTTGAAACACATTTAAAACACATTGACCACATTTTAAAAATATGGTAACTTTCAAAATCAGGATGAAAAATCAGTAAATGTTTTCCTGTTTAATAGATATAAGGAAAAAGAGACTGCTTGGTGTAAGATCCTTAGCACATATTAGCCCCCTATATTATTGTTAAGTGCTGTCAAATTGTTTCCAACCCCTGGAGACCATATGGATGGTGTTTCTCCAGAATATCCTGGTCTTCTGTTCGGGTGTTCAGGCTTTATAATGGCCTCGTTCATTGTTCCTTGGATTGTATCTTCTTGCTTGGGCTCCACTTCCCAACTCTTCCAAGCATCATTGTCTTTTCCAGTGGTTCTTCTCAGAATATTCCCAAATCCCAAAGAGAGTGTCAGTTTATTATCTGGACTTTGAAAGTTGAGGCTTGATTTGGTCAAGGGCCCATTGTTTTGTTTCCTTTGGCATCCAACGTTCCCTCAAAAGACTTTGCCAGCAGTTCAAATGCATCAGTATTTCCCACCTTTTTTACTGACCAGCTTTCATATTCATAAAGAGCCACAGAGATGACCAGTCTGGACAGGTGTGATCTTTATGTGGAGAGACAGATTTTTGCATTTGAACATCTTTTCCAGTTTGACTGCTGGATCCTTTGTTGTTAATCAGTTAAAGTTGGCAAAAGCTGTCCATCTCTTTGACATCTTCTCCATCAGTGATACAGTTAGTGCTCTTTCTTATTGTCCTAACCTTGGTCTTAAGTTCCATCTTTTCACTCTGTTCTTTAACCTTTCTTATAAGGGCCTTTAGGTCTTCCTGATTTTCTGCTGTGAATGTCGTGTCATCCGCATATTGAAGGTTATTGATATCTTCCACCAGTTTTGAATCCTCAATCATTTTCCTCTAGTCCTGCGTCTCTCATTATATGTTCAGCATACAGGTTGAACAGGTATGATGACACAATGTAGCTTTGTCTAACTTGCTTGCCGTGGAACCATAATCTAGCATACATCAGGTAAGATGTTGTTGATTGATCTTTATTTCATAGTTTATTTTATATTTGGTATTCCAGTCACCAGCAGGATAACTTATTTGCAGGTCCTGTCAATTTCAGCCTGAGCTTCAACATAAAACTTTTTCATTTCTTCTTCATTAGCATCTGTTGTTGGGGAGTAAACCTGGATGAATGGAATGTTGAATGGTTATGCATGAAATTGGATTGACATCAGTCAGTCATTCACAGAATTGCATCCAATAATGGTCTTGTTGACATCCTTGTTGACAATAAAAGCCACTCCATTTCTTCTTTGTTGTTCATTACCTGACTAGTAGACTGTGTTTCTTTTCCAGCTTGCCATGATTCCTGCTTCAGACATTCCAAGTTTCACTTGTAGCTTTGAATTCTCTTTTCTTGCTCATCAGCTAAAGCAAAAATCTTTGACCTAGCTGTGTCATGCAAGCAAGGTGTACTCAGAGGAATCCTCAGCTCTTCCCCAATAATAAGTTGAGTGCAAGATAATACCAAACATTTTGTTGTTCCTATCCATGTGATTTTCTTGGTAGAGTACAGAAGTGGTTTACCATTGGCTTCTTCTGCACAGTTGAACTGATGTCAATGCCATTGTCACCTGTGTGATAATCCACCTTCAACATTGTCCTATATCCCTGCTGCCCAGTATAGGTGGTAGTTTGCAACCATCTAGCAGCACCTTAAGAACCACATAGCAAGACCACATCAATGACATAGCAACACTCTAGCATTCACTTAGGACTTATCTCAGCAATCACTCTGCATTTTCATCAGGAAATGCATTTATATAGTATTATTTTTATTATTATTATTATTATTATTTTGGCATGTCCTTAGCTATTTAAAGTATTTTCAAAAAGAGTGTGTTTCGTTTGGGTTTATGTAGATCCTGGAGCAGAACCGGACTTAGAACCGTCTACACAGCAAGCCCAGGAGACCTTGGCTGAACCACATCAGTTCCCAAAGGTATTGTCTGATAAATAAACATGATGGCAAGCTTTTATGACATTGAAAGACATTGTATGTTTTGACTAATAATGTTCTGCATTTATTCAGGTGTAAAGATGGTTGAGAGAAAGAAGTGGGAGACCGGTGAAGTGAAAGCAGTTGAAAAACATCTGAACAGGTTCATTAAAACTTGCACAGTGCCAGGAAAAAAAAGAAAGTGAGGCTTGTATAAAAGCTGATCCTGTTGCACTGAAAGACCGAGATGTTCTTTGTAAAGAACAGAATCACTGCACTTAAAAGGAAAATGTAAACCAGAACAAATGTCGTTTGCACAGTCTTTGTTTTTTTATGTTCATTGATAGTTCCAACAGAAAAAAAGGGTTTTATTTCATTGTATATTTTATTTGATGTCAATCTTTGAAAAAAATGGTTCTTCAAGGGTTCTTTAGTAAAAACACAAAGAGCCATCTGCATGCTTAAATGTTTCGTCACATGGTGAAATGGTTTTTCAGTTTGGAGAATGTGTTGTTTATGGTTCTATTAATGAACCATTTTAAAATGGTTCTGTATAGCACCAAATAGAGTTCTGCTACAAGCTTGACATCAACACACTTGTAGAACCCTTTTTGTACTATACAGAACCATTTTTAAGTTCTTTTATAGAACCACATGCAACACAGTCTGAATAACCATTTACCATGAATCATAGTTCTATATAGAACCACTGTCTTTACCAAAGTTCTCTTGACAAAACATCTTTTTGAGCATTTTTTTAAATACTTATTATTTTTTTACTGGCAGCTTAAGTATTTAGTATTGCTTATGATTGCTTTAGATTTAAAAAGCAGTCATTAATTATCTGTGCAGAAATACTGTATCACAAACGGCAAAAAACTGGTTTAAAAAGAAACAATTAAAAGACCTGTTATTCATATGTCTACATCAGTTGTCTTTTGTTACAAATATACCTTATAGGTGCATTTCAGCTGTTCATAACATTTTGTCCCCAGATTGTTCACAAGTACCTACATTGTACAAAATACCAGAAAGTTGTGTGTGTGTATCTGCTGGTCCCCACATGCTTTGAATACCGGAAATTGTCCCCAGAATGTAGGAAAATGTCACATTGTTTTATTAACGTATTTTCGTTATTTTGAAGTGACAGCCGTCTTTAAAACGCCAGTTGAAACATGAATCTGTCTTTTATTTGCTCCTAAAGCCTTTAGAAATGCGAGTCCCCACATTGTAGCATTGGGCTGGTAGTCCCCGAAATGCGCTTAGACAAGTATGTGTGTGTGTGTGTGTGTGTGGGTGCGCGTGTGTGTGTGTGTGCGTGTGTGTGTGTGTGTGCGTGTGTGTGTGCGTGTGTGTGTGCGTGTGTGTGTGTATGAGTGAGTGATGGTAGGAATGCATGTTTTATTTTTTATATTTGATTGTATTTTATTTTATATTTATATTTTATTTTATTCATTGCATGTAAATGTCTGTCTGATACTGTGCACTGTGAGCTCCTGTAACCAAAACCAAATTCCTTGTATGTGTAAGCATACCTGGCCAATAAAGCTTGATTCTGATTCTGATTCTGATTAATCACGGTACAGATTCCTGGACCTGAACCTGAAAATCTCAGCCAAACCAATATTGTCTTGCCATGATCTTCGAGTCCTCAGATGGCGCTTCATTTAAATCAGACACGATTCTATAGTGGAAATCACTGCATGGGCTCAGGAGCACTTCTGAAAAAACATTGTCTGTTGCTCAGAAGGGATAACTCAATCTTAAGGCATACATCCATACTTTTAATATCAGTCAGTTTGAATAAATTAGACATTAATACATGCTATGTTTAAGTTTGTGTGCTATTGTGCAGTTCAAATGTCACTACTTTGGCTATGCCAAGGCCTTCAAAAGGGTTTAAAAAGGAGTTTGATGTTTCAGAATTGTGCATCAAAAATGCAGTCACTGAAATTAAACTATGCTGACTAACTAGATGATTAACCAATGTGTGGAATGTCATGATCCCGCACAAGAAGCAAAATAATCAAATGGGGGTTTAGATTTTTAAACATTTTGATAACACACAGACACACACACACCTCTCTCCTCTACAGGTGTATTTACCAATGTCAGACTCTACAACACTGAATGAATATTGTGTTTTCCAATCAGAGGAATAAACTGGATGGTTACTGTCACCATCTTTATACCAGCTGTAGCTCCACTCAGTGTCTGTGTGTCCTTGTATGTCACATCTGAGAGTTACTTTCTCCCCAGTAAACATCTGTCCTGTAGGTATCGGGATCAGTGAAGCTTTTGGTCTCTCTGTATAATTACATCACATTGATATTACTGTAAAACAGCCAAACACACACCGCTCTGAGAATTGCTCAATTGCTTAATGCTCAATTTTAGCTATGTTAATTAGAAAGTTATATTATATTGTATGGTGGATGAAATGTGCCAGAATAATAAATAAGCCAATAAATAACCAAAATGAAAATAAATATATGAGCAGCAGCAACATAATAAGCAACCAAATAAATAAATAAAATTAGACATAACTGTAATGATTTTTTTTATATTGTTGTGCATTTATTTAATTCTATATTTTTTATTTAAATCTGTATTTAGATTTATTTATATTTGGATAGATTGATTTACTTCCCAAATCTTTTTTTTTTTTCTATGTACTTTTCTGATACCTCTTTACTTTATTCCTTTTTTCATTTATTCATTCTTTTGGAACACATCAGAAGGATTATAGGATTATATTTCAAAGTTTATTTCACAATAGTAAAAATAAAAAAAACACAAGGCCAGAAATCATCACTGTGAGAGTACCTATCACTGTGAGAGTCACTTCATCACTTCATTGAGAGGCTCTTTGGTCATGATTCCCAAAACCAAAACATTTGTATTTTAAACTCTGCTGCACTTTAATGTCTCTTATGATGTAAGATTTTTCATCAGAGGAGTGAAGTTTGGTGTCACCACTGTACCAGTAGTGTTTCCAGTCATTTACTCTCTGTCCTGCAATGGAACATGTGAGTGTGACGGTCTCTCCACTGAATATTTTTGCCCATTTAGGCTGCACAGTCAGAACTGGTTTAAACCACACTGTAAAAATCAAACAGCAAACACATCTATCACCACACAGAATTCAATTTCTGTATGACATTCTATTTTTCACAATTAGCTCTCACACAAAGCAGATAAGCACACATAATATAAATTTTTCACTATTTATAAATCACCTTGAGCATGCCCAGCTTGGACAAGTGAAATAAAAACTAAAAACAGGAGGAGAAACAGAAACATGATGTTAACACTGAAATCATTTCTTTCTCGTTACATTTTTTCACTTCATGAAACTCCTTTTTTAAAGCAATTCTAGCCAAACAGCTAAAGCATTTTCGACCTCTTGGCAGATGTGTTCTGGTGCACCAGGCCAAGAGTTTTACAGCATGTAGCAGGATAAAGCCACTTATAAATATATACATAAATAGCTAAGTTTTTCTCAGGTTAGGGTTTTCCCAAACTTTGGGTGTGTCGCATCTGACCGGACCTTGATGGGCAAGGCAAGCTACCAGCTGGCTCATGTTGGCCTCTGGTGACCTATCGTTGCCAATATAACTTTCAAAATGAATCAACCAAATTAAAACAGACGCAGCTAGGGTGGTCTATTCAATGTGCAAATGCAGTGAGCCGAACAGTTTGCAACACTTCTTCAAGATTATTGAGTGAGTGAAAACAAAACGAACTGAACAAAGACACGACGAACTGAGACATGAAACAAAATAAAACTAAAATCTGCAGATTTACAATGTATTTTTATTTACAATGCATTTTGGGAGAGGGCTTCTTGTTTCTTCAGCATTATATGGTCATTCTCTGTCTCCCCTTCACACCGAGTGGCTGACTGTCTCCCAGTTATAAGACCGGAACTCTGATGGATGGAGCTAAGGCGGGAGCATTCTAATGAATTTCTAATGAATATGCAATTTCTTTGTCTGCTGAGCTTCTCACGTTTCATCGCAAATTAACTTCACAGAGATTCTGTGCGTTGTTGCCACTTAAGTCAAAGAACGTTATATGCATGCAATTTCACACAAATATACATTATTACAGTTCCAATAGTAACTATCACAAGAAAGTACTGAGTTTACAGATAATTAGGTCTAAAAGTATTCTAATTTCACACTACGGTTACATAAAGCTACTTGGAAGAAACATGATTACTAGGGAAAGGAAATGAGATTGAAATAAATACTGAGCACATTATCTAGGTATTATGAATGTCTCTGTAGATTTGATAATAGAAGCTTTTATGCTTGGCATATATATATATATATATATATATATATATATATATATATATATATATATATAGTCATACAAATTACAAACATTCAAACATTTTTTGCACAGTTTATTTACACAGACTTTTGGAAATTCCTCTCCCTCTTTCATGCACACATCTCATTTTCCTACAGAGAGAAAGACATCTGGTCTTAAAACAGATAAGAAAGGCCAAGATGGCACCACCAATCACCCTGAGTTTAGATGCTGAATCAATGACTGTCCTTTTAATCAAACTGTGAAAAATACTTTCATAGTTTATTATGAAATACTTTAATTTCATAGTTATTTCATAATTCTTGAATTGTAACCCAATTTCATTAGTCAAGATTATTATAATTAATAATATATGGTAGAAATACCATAAGGTTAGTGAAATCCATAGGTTCCATTGAATAATATATCAACCTCATATCTTTTCTTTTGTGTCTGCATGTTTTTCATTAGAAGTAGAACTGTGTTAGTACTTCTAACTTGTGTGACCCTATATACTTCAGTCACAATAGAGCATCCACCATCATATCTACAGAGATTTTGGTGATAACTGTATAATGTATTCAGCATTTATTTTACCCTTACTTATCCTGTAACTTTTAATTTGAACATATTTTTAGAAGTGTTGGTGTTCAGCTCATCCCACAGATGGGTTTTCTATGGGTTTAGGTCAGGGGACTGGGGTTGCCGTGGCAATATCTTAATGCTGTGGTCAGTGAGCCATTCATATGTTGATTTTAAGGTGTGCTTTGGATCATTGTCCTGCTGGAAGATGCAAACTATGCCCCAGTTTAAGCTTCCTGACTGAGGCAGTCAGGTAGTGATTTTATTTCTGCTGGTACTTGATAGAGTCTTTAATACCATGTCTTCAAATAAATTGTCCAGGGCCTTTAGAAGAAAAACAGGCCTACAATATCACAGATCCACCACTATACTTTACATTGGGGATAAGGTTTTCTGCATCCATGCTAAACTCACCTCTAGTGTTTGTTGCCAAAAACCTTTATTTGGTCTCATCTGACCATAGAATATGGTCCCACTGAATGTTCCAGTAGCATTTCACAAACTGTATGAAATTGAGTTTGTTGGTCCTTGATAGCAGAGGATCCCCCACCCCCTCACACCAAATCCACAAGTGCCGAATATGTTTAGCTCCGGTTTGTCGTGTATACAATTTCACATGCAAGCTCAGCTTTTTTACTTCCTGATTCCCCCCAGGGATGATGAAAAGCAAAAGTTTTCATATGTTGCACTATTTGCTTGTGCAGTCTTTCACAGAGTGGTGAACCCCTCCTCATCTTTACTTCTGAAAGACTCAGCCTCTCTGGGATGCTTTTTTATACCCAATCATATTACTGACCTGTTGGCAATTAACCTCCAGGTGTTTTTTAGCGTTACACAACTTTACCAGCCTTTTGTGGCCCCCGTCCCAACTTTTTTGGAACATGTTGTTGGCATCAAATTCAAAATGGACATATATTTTTCAAAAAACAATAAAATTTCTCAATTTCAACATTTGATATATTGTCTTTGTACTGTTTTCAAATAAACACACGGTTTAAATGATTTGCACATAATTGCATTTTGTTTTTATTTACATTTTGCACAGCATCCCAACTTTTTTGGAAATGGGGTTGTCTTACATTTCTGCATCTGTATGTGGTACATTCATTTACTATATACTTTTGGATGCACAGATGCAGCAACATCATATCATGATGTATATTAACAAAATTATGACACAAATCGTGACAGAACGTTATGGGCCTGAACAAGTTTTTGACCAGCTTAAATGACCTAAAGCTTGTCATTGTCTATAATCCAAACCAGGCTTGTTTTACAGTATTATGATTTTGTGTGACTGCAAAGGAGTGACTGTGAGCTTAAACCCTGAGCAATATCATTTACAGACTAATCTTGTGTTATAATTTGCCCAGCATATGCATGTCCACAAGCGCTTGGGACTGGTATTAAAATGTTTAATTTTTATGGGAATTGCTATGAAATGTATGGAATATATGGAATATAATTGCTTGGGACTGCTATTAAGATGTTTAATTTTTATGGGAATTGCTATAACCCATAAAAGCTAGTTGTACTACTATAAACAAATGGTGACAAATGGTGACATATGTCTGGTTACACACCGCTGAACCAGACGTACAAATTTGAATGTGTGCTAACATTCACTGTAGAATCATTGTAGAGCAGAGCACCTGTATCACCTTCAGATATTGCATGTCTTCTCCATGCTATATCAGCAGACATTAATTGGATAAGGAATTCAAACATTTTGCACTTAAAACAAAAAAGTCAACCATGTGAGACTGAATAGCATCTGAAACATGATGTTTCTGTTAACTTTGGGGAAAAGTGAACTTCAGTCACTCCAGCTACGTTTCTTGATCAGGTTGTGTCTGGTCGAATGGTCGTTTAAAGAAGCCTGCAGCATTCCCTGTTCCATCTCTTTAGCATCATGAGTTCCTCACACACTGCCTCGGTTTTCCTGGAAACACACAAAGTGTGTTTGGAGAAGTGAGAAGCAGCAAGCACTGGTGCAGTACCCAATAAAGTATGCTGGCAGTCTGGGGACCACATGAACATTTTACTGGGGCTTAACAGCAAAGTCAACGGTCCAGCTACCATAGAGAAATTTTTACAGAACCCATGATAGTATCCTGTCATAGCAATGAAACACTTTCCCATGTCCAACCTGTTGCCTAGGTTGGTAATGATAGCATTACCATGCATTAATGATTGTGCAAATTCACATTTGTCCAAGTTGAGGGTCAAAGAGGCCTGAGATAATCTCTTAAAAACAGTCTCTAAGGTTCTTAAATGGCTAGGCCAGTCAGATGAATGAATTACCAAATCATCTAATAGGCTGTTCGCTTGCCAGGACAGTATAAGCAAGTCTTTGAAACAATGCAGGCGCATCCTTAAGTCCAAAAGGCAAAAATTTATACTGTACAATATAGTCAGATGTTACAAAAGCTGACAAATCTGAAGCTGTACAGAACCACACTCATCCTTTGAATGATATGCCTTCAACATGTTTATGTGGCACAACCTGATCTGTCTTTTACAATCTGGTGCACAGACAACACACTTACTTACTTTTTACTTACTTATTTTTTGTTCCACCAGATATGGGCCAAAAAACTTTGTTGTAAGAGACACACCAGCGACAGGTAATGAAACCAAAATCTCCCTCTTTAAACGAATGTGCTACTGCCTTCTTGTCATAAAGTTGCTTCATCTTGGTTTGAGGCTTCTTCAAAGTCACCTGGGCTAGTTCACATGCACAGTGTAATCGCTATGTAAATGTATCTGACATAGCCTACAATATTTTGGTTATATTGGCCTTCTGACAACAATGACCCTTTTAAAGATTTTAAAGGTCCTCAGACTGTATTACCAACTATAAGCTCTGCCTCCAGATACAGGCTGGAGATCTCACTGACTGCACATCAATCAGGTCTAACCATGATTTGACAATGTGGGGCAGCAATGGACATTGGGTCAGGCTCCTGCCTACTTAGGGAACCAGGTTGTGCATCTTCCTCCCAAGTAGCACCTTCCCCTTTGCCTTTCCTGTATACATGGCATTAGATGTAGTATACTGGGTATAGACAGTGCTATGGGTCAGTAAGGGCTAGAGGAACGACTTGCGGTACTGAAAAGCAAACTGATGTGCTAAAGCTAAAATAAAGCTGTGCTACTTTACTGTGAATATAGTTAACATAGTAGGAAAATGTACGGTTTGTGATTTCCCTTTTGTTATTGTCATATTGTGCAATTACCGATTATATATTCAGTAAGTGATTTTATTATATCTTGATCTGTGCTGCCTCTGTTATTTGACAAATCTAAGTTGTGCAGACTATTTCAACAAAATCACACCAGAAATGCTCCATTCACAAACCACCTCCTAAACACTGTACTGTCTAACACAGGACTCACTGTCAATGATTTAAACACTACATTTTGATTATATCTGTATTTCTCACCTCTGACTGAGATCCAGCTCTGTGGTGATTCTCCTTTCTCTGAGTGTTTACAGTGGTACAGATCTTCATCTGACTTTGAGACAGTACGGATGGTCATCTCTCCTGTAGTCTGAGTCTGGAGGAGTGATCCATCTTTATAGAACTCAGCTGTGAGGATTGAGGGCTTTGTGTGGTGATATAAACAATGTAGAGTCAGAGGATCTCCCTCACAGGATAAACAGGACTCTGCAGAATTACAGAATGATCTGGAAGAAAAATGAAAATACTTTGTGGAAAAGTAAAGATCCACATAGTGTTTGATGTAACTTCATGCCTGATATTACTGTGAATGATCTTCCTTAACACAGATTGTAACCTCATTAATGAGCTCAGGTGTTGTGGTGACTTCAATTTTATAGCGTTACTATTCAGTGCTTTACCTGCTCTAACAGATCTGATTCAGCTCTTTAGAAATTCAGCCAACAGAGCAGTACAGTTGCTGTGCTGTGCTATAACTATAAAAAAAATTAACTACCAGTATTAATCAAAGAAACTTTACTTTTTGAAGAGTTTTCTCTGTAGGAAAGTCAACATGTTGCATATCCAAGCATTTCCTTTAAAAAGTAAAAAGACTAGACTCATCTGGAAGAGAGAAAATAATACACTAATTGTATACAGAGAAAATGATTCCAGCAAGTATAGTTCTATTAG
Organism: Colossoma macropomum; assembly: GCF_904425465.1. Classification (NCBI taxonomy): domain Eukaryota; kingdom Metazoa; phylum Chordata; class Actinopteri; order Characiformes; family Serrasalmidae; genus Colossoma; species Colossoma macropomum. The sequence continues at coordinate 16,970,799 of NW_023494805.1, read as the reverse complement.
TAATACTGCTGGGCAGATGATATAAATACATGAATAAAAATAGTATTAATAATATAATATAATATAATATAATAATATTTTACTGCAGTAACAACCTCTACACTTCTGGGAAGGGTTTACACTAGATGATGGTACATTGCTGTGAGGTCCAAAAGGTGTGATGTGGTGAGAGACAACAATATTGTCACATCTACTGCTGACACTGCCCTTCCTCACCAGCAGAGGTCACTGTTGCCCAAATACTAGTCAGATCACGCACCTGATTGTAATCAGTTGCCATTTTGTGTTTAAACCCTGAGTTCTCAGTTACTTGTTGTGAAGTCGTGTTTGGTGTTTACCCTTGTAATTCTGAGCGTGTTTTCCTGTTGCTTCTTTGGTTTCTTTTGGACTCTGTATTTGGGTATATTGACCTTAATTTCCTGATTTTCCTCACAGTAAACTTGCACCTGACTCCTACCTTGTGTGAAGCTCATCGTGACAAATATACTGTATATCCATTAATTAACTGACCAAAACTGTAATATTTAAATCTTCTCAAAAGCATTGCATCTTGGCTGTTGAAGCAAAAGTCTACAATGAACTGATACCTTATTCAAAATCTGCTAAAATCTCTATGAACACAATCTTTTGTCTAGCTATGGATCATTAAATCAATTCATGAAATAATGGAAATGTTGAAGTTTTAATTTATAGGTTATACTGACTGGAAACAGAATGGGAGACAAGAAAGAGGTCTTAGCAGTGGACACAGGACCAACTTTGGACACTGCACATACTGCCTTTCCTGTAGTTTGTGTTGTTCTTCTTTTTAATTAAGAGCGGAAATCTCACACTTTGTACAAACTGTGACAGGGCAAGACCACTGAACGTTTACAAAGAGGTGCCCATGACCCACTGGAGGGGTGGCAGAATACAAAATGCATTGCTATTGGCAATCTAAAACTAGCCTTTAATTTATTTAATTAATTTTTTGTAAGCCTAAAAATCACAAAAAAATCTTCACATCTCCTTTATTACATGAAGAATAATGTGACATGGTAGGTGTTTACAAGTGCTATCAAAAATAAGTGTGTTAGCACCAAAAACACAAACTTTTCACAGTCAATAAACAGAGCACAATCAGTATTTACTATCAGTCTTGGCAGTTTTAGAGTAGGCCCTTTATTATAATAGGATAAACTACTTTACAACAGGGAAATTTACTGAATGAAACAGCTCATAAGCGTTTCACTGGTAACACTTAAATGTGAGGATATGACTGAATGCTGCAAACTTTCCTCTTCTTTAGTGTTATATTGACATTAATTGTTGTACCATATTCAGCTGCATTTCATCAATAGCATTAATGACATTCTGGTCATTGTACCATATCAGTAGCTATCTTATAAGAGCCGTACATTCAGTACACTGCTGACCTGTGTATTGAGGCTGTATTTCTGCTCAATCACATGAGTCGCTTGGTTAACAGAGGTATATTTCTCTAGTAATATATGTATTAACTGACATTGCTATGCTCCACTGCATATATATGGATCATTCTATTGAATTATTTCACAGTCAAAGTCATCTGCTGTAAAATGCAGAGGTGTGGCTAAAATAAGGCTCAAACTATGTACTAAAACTCTTTGTGTTCCGGTAGTGACATTTAAAATGTGGGACTTTTTTAATTTAAAAATTGATATCCTGATAACTCACTTTGTATATATATTTATCTTAGTTTGATCCTCATTAATGCCTTTGGCTTAAATACATCATAATCTTTGTAAATATCTAAGGTCTGAACTTTGTATTTTTATTTATTTATTTATTTTCTTTTTCTTTTTTTTTTTTTTTGTGGGACTGTGGTTTGAACTAATTTGTCAGAATGGTCCATATACATTACTTACTTAATCTGGTCATTAATATGATTTAAGTGACTCAGTGGCTAGTTCTTAAAGAGAAACGTCCCAAACAAAATAAATGCCTTCTTGATGACCAATAAAATTAAAATACAAAGGCACAGAGTCCTGAATGAATAAAATGTAAAATGGGGTGTTTAAACTTTTGCATACATTTTTTGAGTCTTGTGAACAAATTATGTCATTCGTACAACATGAGATTTAGGTTAGTTTATTTACTGTCACCGCTAGTAAAGCTAATAAGTAAACTCAGAGTTTAATGACATTAAAAAACACAAACAAATCAGAGAAAAAAAAAGCACAAACAAAATTAAAAAAGAAAGAATACATAAACATTTTAGTAGAAAAATGTACTTTACTTCTACTTTCAAAAATGCTTGCAAAGGTGAAATGCTGTTTAAAAAGTTGAGAGACTCTATATATTCACTTCAACAGTACTTAAGTGAGTTTGGTGCACTAAGGAGATTGGCCTGCAGCATATATTGAAGCCTTTTCACACTGACGTTTCAGGCCTTATGAACCTGATGAAGGTGAGCTGTGCAGCCGCACTGTGCTAAATATTCTGAGAAAAGCAGATGCTTACTGGAGATGACATTCTACACATTTTGAAGAAATTAATCAAAAAACTCTTATTTGCTTAAAAGCATCTCTCAAATAATAATAGACAAAAAAAGTTTTACATGCATATACAAAATGTACATCCTCATAGAGAAACACACAGTGACTATATAGTTTTGTAATGTGTAGCCTAAGAACAGAGCAGAAATAAAAATATTTGATATTTGTATAAAAAAAGATTTTTACATCAAATATTTGATAGTCAGATTTTTTCATGTACTCTTACTGGCTGTAATTTATTTATTTATTCATTTATTTATTTATTTAGCAATTTTGGCCACAATGTTTTCTCGCAAATTTAGTCATAATCAGTTCCTGCCTGTTAGCCAGGTCTACACCAGCACACCATGTTACCCCACATTACAAGTCATCCCCTGGCCTTTACGCAGAGCTTTTGGGCTGGGCCCCCCTTCAACCGAAACACAAATAATCACAAGGCACAACCTTATGTCATGGCGCCAAATCCTCATAGAGCCAACATTATTATGTAATCACAGAAATCATAAAAGATGTATAAACCAGTGTCTTTATATACTCTATATACTCTAATACTTTTTCACCAAAGACCATTTTTCAAACCACGTCAGGTGAAAAGTATAAGACTGGTACAGTGGCCCAATAACATTTCAGCTAGTTACATATCATGAGGAAAAGTTCAGTTCACTTTAGCAAAAGTAAGATAATCTCCAGCTGTAGAGCTTTAGACTCTACTTGTACAGATTTATTTAAATAAAACTTTCAATGTCATTTAGTGAATTTATCACACTTAGCATCAGCTGCCTAAATCTCCATAAACGTTTACAATAAAAAAAGTTACAATAAGTAATGATGTAACAGGCTAGTAATGTTAGCTGAGGTGAAAATAGATGCTTAGCATTTGTCCATTTATATTAAAGACATCAGATTGTCTGCCTTTCTTGGTGTACATAAAGCTACGCTTCAACAACTATAAATATCTGTTGTGTGTCAGTCCTGAGTGGCATGCTGTCGCTACACTGCAATGCATATATATATATATATATATATATATATATATATATATATATATATATATATATATATATATAATGTCTTTGTTCAAATAACCCTGTAGACAAACCAAAAACAAGCAGAAAGAAAAAATAAAACCTCTGTTCTCTCTTTTTGTTATCTTGTTGCATAAATTCATGTATGACCAGCTTCTGTGTTGCTTTTCTCACATCTTCTGATGTATTCAGCTTTTGTCCTCATGGACCTTTAAAAGAATATCACTGATTAAAAAATACTTTGATTACTTCATATATTATTATTATTATTATTATTATTTTAACCTGATGAGGATCAGTTTGTCTGTTTTAGAGATTTAAAACTGATCTTTGTCTTGCTGTACTGTTGATCTTACCTTTGTCTGTGTTCTGCTTCAGCTCTGAGTACACAGTGTCATCATTCACGCTAGTCTCCTCTAAATAGAGACCAAAAACCCAGAATTAGCTTCCAGAAATCTTCTACTCAACCAAATCAATACATTGATCATGATTTGAATACGAGACTACATGCAAGATTAAACTTTCTTATTTATTTATTTTTTTCCAGTCCCCTAAGTTCTACGTGTTACACAGGTAAGTGTAAGGTGCAAACTCCAAAGTACTAGATAATTATTCTGAGTTACATGATGGTAAATTTAAATACACTGAAGTAACAAACAGGTCCTGCATATGAACTAGAATAAATGTGGGGTACCATCTCCAAAGTACTGTGTAATTGTTTTAGTTACTCAAGTAGTCTACGTCTGATGTACTGTGTCAGTCTCACTAAATTACACTGACATGACTAATAGGTTCTTTGTATTAAGCTAAAAAAAAAAAGACATAGTAAAATACCTCATAAGTATTTGACACAAAAAGGTGTTCAGTATAAACATACTAAATTTCAGTGTAATGTCACATATTTAGGCAGGAAAGTAAATAACTCTAATTACCAGATAAGTGACATTACATAAAATGATGGCACAAAATATAAAGACAGCCCAGATTCAGTTTCTTTATAAATATAAAACACATGCACAAGGTTAATTCAAAATGCTAAAAAATTATTAAAACCTTAATAAATAGATAGTATATACTATGCAAGAATCATTGTACTTTATTTGTCTACAATTGTTTGTCATATAACAACCTGGCATTTTTTCCCAAAATGACTGTACAGTACTGTATGGTTTGTGCATCACATTTACTCAGGTAATACCCAGAACTTGTTGGGTGTTTCAATGTAATTTAGTTAGAACTGCCTTGGAACTCACCAACATCTCACCCAAAATAATAATACCACTTTGGAGTTTGTTCCTATCACTTTTCCAGTAAATACCTGGTACTGAAGGGACTGTGAAAGAAACCGTTATCAAAGAGGATCGCTAAATTATACAAAACATGTCAATTAGAATCCATGAAACATAATCTCTTGATGTGGCACTAGAATCAGATAAACATTTTCATTTTTCTCTACCGCATTTTTTCTTTGGTTTCTTCTTCACTTTTCTTTTCACTTCAATCTCAGCATAAATCACATCCATAGATCCAGCGTCAGCATCTGCAACAACACAAAACATAACAAAATGTAGTTATAAAAACATCTCGCTGACCTCTAACTTTCATAAACATCCCACAATGCCCACTTTCTTCCTATACTTAACCTATGAAAGCTTTCATTCTGCATGTCGTATCTTCTCTGTTAGCATAGCAATGTGGAATACATTACCTGGTGAGTAGATAGAGGAATAAAGCCAGAGTACCTGTAACTTTGCCTGGCTGCAGATTTGAGTAAATGGCTTCAGTCTGTGAATCCTGTTCTGGAATATCTTCCCCTGATATGGTAGAAACATTAGATGAAACACATTAGCTTTGAAACACGTGTTGAGAGTTTTGAATGCACACTGATAGAGTAACAGATGACTGAATGTACTGCAGATGCATTCTGCTCTGCTGAACTGGTATATCTGATGCTACATGAAATACTATTACAAATATCCAGTCAGAATGTACCTTTGCTCTTGGGTTTCTTGTTTTTTATCATCACCTGTGAGTAAATGACATCACTGAACTCGTCTGCAGCATCACCTGATACAGAATAAGGTGTGTTAGTCACTGCAAGTGCCATTGTGCTTTATGGTATAACTGAAGTTGTGCCGGTCACTGTGTGCTCTTGAATACTTCCCACTGGTGAGGTACCGGTGCATTAAGCTCAGTCAATGCTGACCTGTCCTAGTGATGTCATCACCACATCATTGAAAATCCCAATGATAAAACACTGATAATGTCCTTAAGAAAGTGTCACACTGCATAACCTCTGGACAGCCAAGCATAATGTTTGGCCAGGCTCTGTGGAGCTCTTCACTCACCAGTACACAGCAGTTAAATAGCAAAGTGGGCAATGTTATATTCTTGTACTCTGGAGCTTGTGGTTCAAAACTTTGCTTAGTAATGCTAGCATGTTTTAAATGCCTTAGGAAAAACACAATACTATGTGTATTTTCCTCTGAACCTTTATTAGACTGTCTCTCTTACTAGGATGTTTTTTTTTTCTTTTTTAACATTTCTGTTCATTTTTTGCTTGAGCCCCCCTGCCCCTTAACACGTCTGTGTATGGGCCTGGGTATGTGATAAAGCCTTTGCTCCCATATCTACAGTCTGCAAAATCAATCAAAATTTAATTATGTCATAAATGTGTGCATTTTGCTTGAAAACAAGAGAAACTCTAAGGAAACTCAAAGAAACATTTGATAAATTCACAAAAGCTTTCTGAGTGGTATATTTTGAAAAACTAATCACTGAAAACTGATAAAAGACATTTATGTTGGGTCATTAGTAAGTGTAAAGGCTGCATAATAAAAACAACTTTTAAATTAATTATTACGTTTGTAATAGTGATATCACGTAAGGGGGTGTTCAGACAATGCCTTCTCAAACTCTCTTAAGGGCTCTTCTTTTCATTGTTGTCAATGGAGCAATGGAGTATTACTATATTTGTCAGTTTCAAAATGTTTATCACTCATCTCTGTCCAGCGTTCTCTCAGATTACTGTTTTGTTTTTACCTCCTTGTCAGTCAAATGCGTTATTCCACAGTGTGCATTGCTTTTAACCTCGTTCTGCAGGCCTCCTGATGGCCATTTCACCAGCAGAATGGAAATTGGTATTTTAAAATAATACAATAAAAAAAAAAATGTTTCCCTGTAACTTATTTTATTTTGTTACTAGATTAACTAGGACTTTGTTGACTCTCTGGGTGTGAAATGTGGTTCAGCTGCTAGTGAGCAATGAGGGCTGAAAGAGGACAGGTAAGAATCTACTGTTGTAAATGACAAATGATAACTTGCTCACTCACCTATGACAAAACTCCAGTTTGCTGATGGTTTTGAAAGGGAGTTAAAACAGCATTGTCAGTGTAGCCTAATCAATCATATCTTTGCTCTGAACAATCACAATCCCAGAAGATAATAAACAATATACAAATACTAAACAAATACTAATGTTTTGTTTATGCAGCCCTAATAAGGAGCTGAATTATTGATCAGGAAAATACTCATTAACTCATTGTCTGACCAGGCTGCACTGGTGCATGTCCAGACTGAGGGTCCTCAGCTCCTGACTCTCTCTGTGTCTGTTCTGATGTCTGGTTTGTGTTCTGCTTGTTTCCTGAAAGGGTAGACAGAGATTCACTATCTGGTCAACAGAGTAATAAATGAAAAAGTGTAGAAATATGTAAACAAGTTCTATTCTGTGTATCTTACAAATATTTTGATTATACATAAAATATCTGGATGAGTTATTAGACCTTTTCTGGTTCTGTAGAGCCACAGCAGTATCAGTAAGATCATGAACAACACAGCAAAACTCACTCCTACAACCACTCCAACCAGATCAGGAGCAGATTCAGCAGCTGAGCATTTAGATACTGAAAAAGAATATTCATTTCCAAAGAAACAATTTGTAAAATGTTTGAAAAAAGCTTTAATCTTATTATTAGAATGGTTTTATGACAAATAGTATAAAATAAAGTATTTGCATCTCACCTCTGACTGAGATCCAGCTCTGTGGTGACTCTCCTTCCTCTGGGTCTTTACAGTGGTAGAGACCTTCATCTGACTTTGAGATAGTAGGGATGGTCATCTCTCCTGTAGTCTGAGTCTGGAGAAATAATCCATCTTTATAGAACTCAGCTGTGAAGTTTGAGGGCTTTGTGTAGTAATATAAACAGCGCAGAGTCAGAGGATCTCCTTCAGTCACAGGATGAACAGGACTGTCCAGAATCACATCACCATCTGGAAGAAAATACAAATAAAAATGCTGAATCGGTGGAAAAAAACATACTCAAGGGATATGAAAATATGTTTACATTCATTTGCACTTCATATTTATTATTAAACTGCACTACCATTCACATATGTACAATACCATAGCTGCTACATTATTTTATATCCACCCTTTTTATTTTACTTGTTTTACTTTTTTATATTTTTATTTTAAATTATGCCCTGCGATGGACTGGCGAACTGTCCAGGGTGTTTCCTGCCCTCTGCCCAATGACAGCTGGGATAGGCTCCAGCACCCTACCGTGACCCAGAAGGATAAGCGGTTTAGATGATGTGTGTGTGTGTGTGTTTGTGTGATTTTTAAATTATTTTATAATTTGATTTTTAATTTTTAGCTTTTTTTTATAATTTTATAGTAATATAATTATATAGTATTTCCTTTAATATCTTGCAGTTTATATTTTACATTAGCCTATATTTTTGCTTTCTTACTAGTTTAATCTTTTTTTTTTACGCAACATTAGGATTGCTACCCAATTTCGTTGTGCCCCGTGCAAGGACAATCAAGAATCTTGAATCTTGAAAAGTAAAGACCCACATAGTGTTTGTAACGCCAAAGCTGATGTTACTATGAATGATCTTCCTTAACAGACTGTAACCTCATTAATGAGTTAAAGTGTTGTGGTGACCCAAATTTTATGACGTTACTATTCAGTGCTTAACAGATCTGATTCAGTTCTGGAGAAAATCAATCAACCATGCAGTACAGTTGCTCAAATTATCCTATAACTATACTGAAATTACCTTCTAGTATAAATCACAGAAACTTTACTTTCTTGTACAGTTTTCTGTGTAGGAAAGTTATAGGTCTGCATATCCAAGCATTTCCCTTAATAATTAAAAACACTAGACTCACTGGTCACTGTGATGTTGGCAGGATTGCTGCTCTCTCCAGATTCAGACTCACACCAGTACACTCCAGTGTGGGATGTGTTGAGGGAGCTGATGCTGCATGTAGATCCTGTAACTGATCCCCAGCCTGATGAACAATCTGACACCTTTTCACTGTGTGTGTATCGTCCCACTCTCCATCCAGTAGAGTCACTCTGTCCCTCGCAGCTCAGTGAGAGAGAGTCAGTACTAAAGTGTTGAGTTCTGCTGGGACTGACCATCAGAGAGACTGGAGGAGAAACTCCTTAAACGCAGAAATGACCAGTCAGGTGTGTAATCTTCTTATAGCTAAAATGCAACATCAGCTTTGATTACTGAGTGCCCGAAAAAGTTTGAAAAAAGAAAAAGTTTGTAGACACTCATCCAGATTGCTCATCCAGAGCTTCTTCTGAAATCATACCACTAGTATTTAGTGTTTTCTGTGGTATTAAATGGAATGGAATATATATATATATATATATTACGGGTGGGAATCTCTAGGCACCTCACGATTCGATTTGTTTATGATTCAGAGGGCTGCGATGCAATTATAAAACGATTATCGATAGCATTTATATTCTCTCACTGTGTGAGCTCAAGTTTCGAGTTCAAGTTTCAAGTTTATTTGTCATTTGCACAACATGTCAGGACATTTATGCTTTGAAATGCTTGTGGTGAGACTCTAATTACTCTACAGAAAGTGAATAAGTAAAAATAAAAATACAAGAAAAACCAACTGAAATATATTAAATATACACAAAATATACACAGAATATAGAGACAATATACATTTTAAAGTGACTAAGTGACTCGGTGTTATTGTTATTTAAAGTGACTTGGTACTTTTAAAGCAAAGTATTTGTAATGATCCATAATGAATTTACTTCCAATATCTTTTTTAATAAAACAAATGGAAGTGATGTGGTAAGTGAACTAGAAGGCTCTCATCCAGTGCTCTTATTTGGAGCATGAGAAGCTGCTGCTACTCACCTGCGATAAAATGCGCAGTTACGGTGAAATAAGATCCAGTAGTAATGGGTGTGAGCACATGTTACAGCTATTCTACCCGTTTTCTTTAGTGATTTTATAACTTCGGTTTTGGTCTCGTTGTAGAGATGGGGGGGATCGCTGTGTCAGTAAAATGTCTTTGGGACGGGACGTGTGAAACATAGCGCAAAAGCCCAGTTTCGCAACGAATGAGAACCGGTGTGCAGACTGCAGGTCACATAGCAGCGATGCGTTATTTGCATTTATAAGCAGTGCAGTTGGTTTCCTGGTACGTTAAATCTGCAACGAGAGATTGTCAAACAGTAAAACGTTGTGGCTCCCAAGGTGGTTTGGTTTTTATTGAAAGGCAAAATGGCTCTTCTTATCATTTGTATTGCGTCTCCTGACCTGACCTGGCTTTTAACGCAGAGGATGCCGGTCGGATTTCTCGCTCAACCACTTGTGTTTTTGTTATGTGCCGCCACAGACTGTCCGGACGCTGCACTTACCCACTTCCAAGTTCCGCCTTTTACGTTCCGTGAACATTACGTTATAAATTAAATATTTAGAAAATCGATTTTTGACCTTCGTGAATCGATTCAGAATCATTCATGTCCGCATCGCGATGCATCTAAGAATTGATTTTTTCCCGCACCCCTAATATATATATATATATATATATATATATATATATATATATGCTGGGGGTTTTATACTCCTCTAGCTCATGTTTATACATTTTCACTGTAAACTGTTTCACTCACCAGTCGTGTTTATCCAGAGATCATCACTGTAGTGAGTGTAGTAGACTGGGTTTCCTCTCCCAGCTCTGCACCAGTACTGTCCTCCATCAGAGACACTGACTGAGCTGATGGTGTAGGAGTGTGTTTCAGTCTTGGTCTCATTCTCAGGGTTCTGTGTGTGTTTGAACCAGTAAAACCTCCATCCAGCAGACTGATCCAGCTCACAGTACAGAACCACTGGATTTCCTATCAGTGCAGCTCCTTTATGGCTTGATGTGAGTTCAGGTTTAAGTTTTTCTACAGTTGGAGATGAAGCACACAGTTCAAATGCTAATATTTAGTAAAAATCAGTGAATAGGTTTCTTGATGTAAGTAAAAATATCTAGTACATGTCACCCTAAATAACTTAAAACTATTAAAAAAATTGTAAATTTGGCATTTTAAGCAGAATATGAGCATCAATAGAGGTCAATTCATCTCCTTCAAGTTTATTGGTTATTCAAGTTTATTGGTTATTATTAAGACCATTTAACTTCATACTCACATTAAACCTTCATGAGAAAAATCTACTTACTATATGAGGCAACAGAAAAATGGAAATATACTTTCATTTTTGTTTGTACCAGAACTTAAATTCCTAAATTCAGCACTAGAAAGGCTTTCAAAATTACATAAAGTACGATATCAAAATCCTTGAATTAAAACGTGTAAAAGCCTGATTTCATATCATTCTCACAATAATCATAGTATTTTGATTTATGCCATGAATTACTTAGAATAAGGAAACACGTGAGACCAATAAAGAGAATTGTTTAAAAACTCTCCTGTTGTCATTTTTATTTAATTCGCACTGTTCCTCACTGGTACCAGTTGGTAGTTTTGTTCATGTAATTCCACTCTTAACATGTGTCATATAAAATTCACTTCTTTAAATAAAGTTAAAAAATTCTCAATATTATTTTTTGTCATCTCTCCCTTCAGTCCATTACTGCTCCCATAATCCCACTTCAGATTTTATAATCCCACTGTCAACACATGAATTAAGCAAATAATTCATCATATCCCAATTCAAATATCAAAGTAGCTTTCATAACAAAATGAAAGCTAATTTGACTGTAAAGATGGTAGCTATGCAAATGTCAGTGAATTACATGTATGTAATGAAACGCATGCATGAGTTCAGTACAACACCAGTGCTAAACACATCCACTACTAAGGAGACAGTTCAGTTCATCCCTCAAAAAAGCTTAGCAATGCTTAGATTAATAACTGACTCATCACATTAATTTATCAGTCTACTCAGGCTTTACTTTTGTTTTGTGTTTGGAACAAAGCCGTTTATTTTTACACACAATGATTTAAACTAATTAATAATCAAGGATTGATGGTGTTTGAATGAGATACTGTATTCTGAATACTGCTTTACAAAATGTAACCTAGACTGTAAACAGACAACTTAATTTCTGTATTCTCTATATGTATTCCTAATACTTGCATAAATCCCATCTCTGTTTGTAAGTAATTTTATCAGAGAAAAATAGATTGTATAAGTGAAAACAAATAATTTCACTTTTTGCAGAGTTCACACACTGATCTCAGAGTCTTTACCACAGTAATTACTCACCTTTAACAGAGAGATTCACTCTGTTACTGTACTGTGATGATGAGGGTCTGTAATCTCTCTCTCCTCTACACCAGTACTGATCCTGATCCTGATCTGCTGCTGATCTGATGGTGAAGGTGTTTGTCTGAGACTGATTGACTGCAGTTCTACTGCTGCCTTTATACCACTGATATCTCCAGTTACTGTAAGACTCTATCTCACACTTCAGAGTGACTGACTCTCCAGTGAACACAGGACTCCATTTGGGTTCTACACTCAGCATAGGTTTGGGAAAAGCTGTGAGAAGAGATGTAGAGCAGTGAATTTTCCAGCTACTTAGAGTCAGTGTGACCTTATATAGCTTACATATCTACACTGAATGCAGTGTTGTGATGGAGAGGTTAATGAATATTGGTGTGGATAATAGGTTAGTACACTCACCTGATACAGTCAGTGTAACAGAATTACTGATCTCTGATCTCTGAGAGTCACTCCTCCTCTCTCCTCTACAGGTGTATTTTCCACTGTCAGACTCTACAACACTGAATGAATATTCTTTTTTCACTTTAGAGGAATGAACTGGACGGTTACTGTCACCATCTTTATACCAGCTGTAGCTCCACTCAGTCTCTGTGTGTCCTTGTATGTCACATCTGAGAGTTACTTTCTCTCCAGTAAACATCTGTCCAGTAGGCACCAGAATCAGTGAAGCTTTTGGTCTCTCTGTACAATTACATCACATAAATATTACTGTAAACCAGCTAAACACACCCTGCTCTAAGAATTTCAGATCTATTAATGATTACTGTTACTATTAATGATTGTATTCTACAGATTTATTTTGCATGTTACAAGAATGAAAGATCAGACATGTACCTGTTACTGTAAGAGTCACTGCGTTACTCCAAGAAGAGGATATTCCACCACGTTTCTTGGAAACATAACAATAGTATTTTGAACTCTGATCCACTCTGATGCCTCTTATGATGTAATAGTTTTTATCTGAGTGGTGAAGTTCAGTGTTCTCTCTGAACCAGTAGTATGTCCAGTCAGTTACTCTCCCTTCTGGAATGGAACATGTGAGTGTGACGATCTCTCCACTGAATATTTGTGACCAGTTAGGCTGCACAGACAAAGTTGGTCGATACCACGCTGTAAAAATAAAAAAGAAAACATACATCTATTACTGATCACAAGACAAATTCTGTCTGATTATGCATGATTAACATTTTAGCTCACATGCACACACATGCTGCTTATAAATCACCTTGAGCCTGCCGAGTTTGAACAAGTGAAATCAAACCTAAAACAGGAAGAGAAACAAACAACATTATGTTAACATTTAATTTATTCTTATCCTCAGGAAAATGCGTGCAAGCAGCACAGTATTTCCTGCATAACAAAAATAAATTAACTATTAAAGATATTCATTCACTTAATGAGACTATTTTCATAGCAATTCAAACAAAGCCACTGATATTTTCCAGTATGTAAACAGGCTAATTAAATAAATGTATTTAAAGTGTGAAAGTGTGATGTGATTCACATGAAGTTTCATCTGAAGCTGATTTTTTTACTACATGATACTATCTTCTCACAGAACTCATTGTACACACTGATCTACTCCAGATCAGTCATTCACATTCACATATTACAGAATGATCTCTAAAACTGCTGGTTCAGACAGTGGGCTAGTTTTGCTGGATCATTTCTATCTTTCTTATTCCATTACCCAGCATTTGGGTTAATGGTGTGAACCAGTTGCTGAGTTATTTTCTCACTACCTAGCGAACTTTGTAGGATAATAAACTGTCAAATTCAATTAATGACTGTGGTCCTGCATGGCTGGAATATCGAGCCACATTGTCAAATTTGAATTCAGATGCTAGCTAGTGCTACTTAGCTAGTCAGCTAGCGACACTAAAAATATCTCAGAGCTAGAAAAAATATCATCCATTTACTATACACACTCTTCACTACTACTATTTATTTCCACTGTTTTAAACAGACTTTGTTCAATTATGTTATCAAAGGCTTTGTTATTAACAAGTTTAAATCTTTCGGAGCTCAAACGGTGCATGTGTGTATATGTGTGTGTGTGTGTGTGTGTGTGTGTGCGTGTGTGGGAGGGTTGGTGTCACATCGTTCTCTGAGGCAGATTCAGCTGTCAGAGTGCATCACATAAACTATGTAAAATATAAATAACAAATAATACTTGTCTTTCAATTGATTAGTTGATTTCAAGTGTTATAAACAGTTGATAGAATTTGGTAGTACAGGATTTATTGAGCTTGACAGTACATAGGACTGCATTAGTTGCATATAATCCCACAGATTTACCCATATCAACGTCAGTATCATTTCAAAGTACTTATCATTATCAAACTCTTAGCAAATTATTACAGTATCATAGGAATTCTCTCTCAATTATCATTATCATTTTCCCTTAGATAAAAAGGTCATCACTGCAATAAAGATACTGCGACAGCTTCTCCCACCGCTAGTTTATCCTTCCTACTGTGGAAGAAGCTGTAAAGTTAGCAAACAAAATATTGAACTAATTCTGACTGAATTTGAGTAACTGTTAAATTATGAATGATAATCATATGACAAAAATGATCTATTGTTATTATTACTACTACTTCTACTATTATGTGTATTATTAGTAGCGGACATATATATCAACAGGTAAACAACAAACAAACATCCATGGTAAAGTTAACAGAGGAAGGTATACAAAAGTCTCCAGATTTGGGTCATTTTAACAACCCAGCACAATGTTTAAAGTACTTAAACTAACCAGTTGGGTTAAAATAATCTAGCATGAGTTCCGTCCCATCTTTACCCAGCGCTTGGTTGCCAAATAACCCAGGTTGGCAGTACTTACTTGCTGACTAAACTAGACACAATCACCTCATCACACACAACCTCATTACTTACACTCTCAGATTGAATATTAGTATCTTCATACAGCAGCTCTCACTCTGCTGAAGACATAAAGAGAACATTTACTCACAGAGTATTACAGAGAGTGACCTGAACTCCATACTGTCCCCGTAATGACTGACTGACTGAACAATGCTCTGTGTTCAACACTCAGCACTTCCTGAGAGAGACAAAGAGAGACAGTAAGAGAGAGAGAGAGAGGGAGAGAGAGAGAGAAAGAGTAAGAGAATACATATGCGTCTGAGATGTTTAACTCTAGTAGAACACAGTGAAGCCAACACTTTTAAAAGATTTGAATTAATTTTACTGAAATAGAAACAACAGAAAGAAGAAAAATGAGAAGTAAACAAAGAGAGAAAATAGACTCTTGACTGCCCGTTGATCTCTTGGTGGTTCCAACTCAACAAGTGTTAGCCTTGGTGTGAAATGAGACATGCATGAACAGTCTATGTTTAGCTCTTGAGTGTTCATCAGTACATGAAGCAGAAGGAGATTTTGCTGTGGATCCAATTTATCATAAGGTCAAAAGCCTAGGAAGGCACCACTAATCACAACTGTCAATTAAAAAAAAATGTTGAGGTGGGTGATAACTAGTTCTGTTTAATCAGTTGCATTTACTCAAACAAAATTTTAATGGTTTTGTAGTAATTGAGTTTTTTTTTTTTCCAAATAACAATAATACCTTTAAATCTAGCCATGTATATTTGTGAGGAAAAAGGATCTACTTTCATCTCCACTATTAGCTTTATGGACAGATTTATGGATGTTAGCTCATCTCAAAGGGTAGCTCCAACACTCAAACCTCCCCCTTGTCTGACACAGAAGCCAACTAAGCAAGCTGCAAAAGAAGATATAAGGTGCTTTAACTTAGAACTGCTTCAGGAAAGAAAACTGAGCTTTTTAAAGTATATTGAGTCAATTAAAGTCTACTGAGTCTATAAAAACAGATCATTATGCGCTGGTCAGTTAGCTTAATTAGCTTTTCTAGAATGTTGCTTGATAAACCAGTCAGATTAAACAGGACTGTACAGCACTTTCATTTGTGATTAAATCATTGTGCAAAGATGATGCATGTCATCATTTATCATTATCATTACAGATAAACTGAAAGATGAAAAAGGTAAATAACTCAACTTGATCAATAAATTAAACATGACCACTAAGATAATTCTTAAATAAAATAAATGTTGAAATCAAGAGTAACATTCATGATAACACATAGCAAAAATGTGCTGCAAAATGAATGAAATTCTGTTTCACCAGGTTTGCTGACAAAGGTAAACACCAATTAATGCCATAATATTCATTGGACTATGTAGCTGTTAGCATTTAAATCCATGCCTTTCAAACTCTGCCAACAGAAGAATTTGATAGTGCAACATTACTGGTTGCTGTTAAGAGGTTCATCTAGTCTGTTTGCTACATTCTCTGTAATTTCAATATATTCTGCCTTCATCACAGTAGGTTGGCCATGTCTATAAAGCCTCTGAAAAGACATGGTCTGTTTCTTTAAGTAAAAATGTAATGCTCACCTGAGTATCTGGTGCTTACCATCATAGTATCTTATCCAAAGAGAGTCTGCGAACTTTCAGGAGTGTTTGGTTTGGTCAGTAAATAATATTTTAGCTAGGTGTATTCATTATTCAGTAACACTCATAGTTACCTATTTAGACATAAAGGATGGTGGCAAAGTGTTTTACAACTTTAAGAGACTTTGTTGGATTCAACTTTACATACGATAAAGGTTGTGTCAGAATTGTGGATAATTTGGTTTGGCATGAGAGGCAAAAGGGATGTCCACTGACCCCAGCGCCACCCCTACTCTGTACTTAGTAGTCTTAAGTAGTTTTTTGAGCTGCTGCTTTTGTGCTTCTATTTAAGTTTTTTTTTACTTGAGTCATTTATTTACTGAAGTGTCAGCACTTTTATTTGAGTATGGATTTAGGCTACTCTAGCAAGTGGTTCTTTGCAAACAGATGTAAGTGTGAACCGAGGCATGTGTGTGTGTGTGTGTGTGTGTGTGTGTGTGTGTGTGTTTGCATTTATTATTATTTTTTATTTATTATTTTCTAAACCTGACTATAACAAACTGGCCCCACTAACATCTCCACTTCAACACCTCCTCCTCCTTCACAGTTAAACCCACACAGCTGAACTAGAACAGAAGTCAAACCACAGCCACACACTCATCTCTGCTCTCACACCTCTGACATTCTCACTGATGAATGTGTAGGAAGGGCTTCTACTACTAATTATAATCCTTGCAGTGTTTTTGTTCATGAGATCAGGTACATAATGATGTTTTATGTACTTATGTTTCAGTGTGTTTTACTATGAAGGAACACTAGATTGATTCTGCAGTTCCTGCTGATCTTTGTGTGCTGAAATGCCTCTACTGCCACTCAGTGGTACTACAGGTTAAAGACTATTTGCTGGGTCAGTAAAGCTCAGCTGTCATGAAGTCAGCAATCACTTAAGTTTCACTGCAGAATTTAGGAGAGTCGCTCTGAATTACTGTTTCAAACACACTGAAATAAACAGAGCTCCAGATCCTCACTTGATTCTGTTCATGTAAATTCTGTGTTGATTTGATTTGATTTGATAGAGAGGGATGGTTTCTTGTATGTGAAAGATCTTCTCTAAATGGTGATTGCCAATTGTACAGAGCCTCTGAAAGTGCATGGCTTTTTTATGTGCAAATCAGGTGATTACCAGATACTGAGCACTAGATACTATGTGGTAAGCACCAGTGTCATGATGTCTCCCCCCTCTGGAGAGACTCTACTTGGGTGCTCCCTGGGTCCACCCACTGTCCTCCACTACCCACACCTGCAGCTTTTAGGCATTTAAGGCCTTGTTTTCACACACATAAGTATTTTTTAAAAACATTGCTTTTGGCCTTTTGTCCACATGCAGGGAAAACTGTCAAAACGGTGGTCACTGCTATATCCAGCACTCCTATGACACAGACCCCACCATCCCCAGACAACAAATGTACACTGCGCCTGATTAGGGCCAAATGTAGCACTGCATCCGGTCCGGATCCGCAAAGCAGAGCTGGCCCGGTGTCTTTTTGCACAACGGCCCAATACCGGAACTGATCTGTTTTACGGATCTGCACCAAAACAGATTAAAAACTGGCCCAGATGAGCGAAGAACAGCGTTACATCTGGCCCTGAATCGGTGCAGATCTGAATATTATCTTCATATCTGGCCCGAATGTGGCACAGACCCAGTTCAGAAGAGGTCCAAGCTCAAGTTGATATAAGCAGCTGTCTCTAGAACGGATCCGGCCCTGACTTGTTGCATCTGCACCGGATCCGTTTCAGAGTCAACAACAGCTCCATATCCCACATAATTATTCACAAATCATTAATAATGAATGTTTACAAAAAAGGCTAAATTCAAAAAGGGAAACATAAAACCAACTACCTCAAAAAAAGGTTTATTGAATGTCATTATGTTTTCAACACAGCATTTTTTGAAAAATGAATTCAAACAAGAAAAAATACAATGCCAGTACTGAGGTGTAGTCTTATCAGCAAAAAAACCTGCCATTAAAGAAGCGATAATTAGCTGCTTTGTTTTCAATTGTAATAAACTGACATAAAAAACAGACTTTAACACTGATAGAGACTGATAAACTCTGCTCATGTCATCACAATAATAAAGGTTAACTGGCAATTTGAACACAAAATACTACCATGCTGAGTTTTACAATGTCAAATTAAGAAGTGTGACCATTGAGAAGTGACAATTGTATCAGTGAAGCAATTGTATCAACTAAAATGAATTGGAGTATAAAACAATACAATATAAAATAATACCAGCCAATATTGTTAGTAGTGTTAAGATAATTTCCAGCCTCTTAACAATCATTAATGGTATCAGTCACAGTTTTCATATTGGTTGGGCTCTAATCCATGTTCTGGATTCAACTCACTTAAAATGCTTACCATTCATCACTAAGAGTCAGACCAAGTCATTGGTTGGCCCAAATCAGCCAATATTTGCAGCCCACAGTTTTATTGGGGTCATGACCTTTCAAGGGGTGGGTGAAACCTTAGAAGAAGAATGTTCACCCTATAGCAGACATGGAGGAAGTTGGATATAAAGTGGTGAAAGAGGTTGGTTACAGAGGAAAACAACAAAGGCCAGTCTACATAAAGTGGCTAAAAAAAGGGCGTGAAAGAGAGTAATGGCCCTGGCAGAGAGATGTAGAAGGCTGACCCTTGCAGACAGGTGTAGGAGGCTTGCCCTGGCAGAGAGGTGTAGGAGGCGGATCCTTGTGGACAGGTGTAGGAGGCTGGCCCTGGCGGGGAGAGGTGTAGGAGGCTGTCCCTGGTGGAGAGAGGTGTAGGAGACTGGCCCTGGCGGGGAGGTGTAGGAGGCTGGCCATGGTGGAGAAGTGTAGGAGGCTGGCCCTGCCGGGGAGAGGTGTAGGAAACTGGCCCTGGCAGAGAAGTGTAGGAGACTGGCCCTGGCGGAGAGGTGTAGGAGGCTGGCCCTGGCGGAGAAGTGTAGGAGGCTGGCCCTGGCGGGGGAGAGGTGTAGGAGACTGGCCCTGGCGGGGGGAGGTGTAGGAGACTGGCCCTGGTGGAGAAGTGTAGGAGGCTGGCCCTGGCGGGGAGAGGTGTAGGAGACTGGCCCTGGCGGAGAAGTGTAGGAGGCTGGCCCTGGCGGGGAGGCAAAATTTGTTTTTAACTTAAAGACAATCAAAGAGAAGACGCTAATGGTAATTTGTTTTAACATAACTAAAATTGTCTGTACTCCTCTACCATTAAGCTTATCTGATTGTCAAATTGAATAAAATATTTAAAAATAAATGTAATAATTTAAACAAATGTAATAATTTGTGATACCTGATCACATGTGCAGATATCGAAAGTAATGATTAACTTACCTCAAAGTCAGCAGCAAACTTTACAGACCAATACCAACGGATGACTGTAGACCGCTGAGCAGGAAAAAAGAAAGGGGAATGTTTTTTAATTAGGCACGTCCGTTTTATATATCGGGCCTTGGCCTGAGCCCGGTAAGAGTTACCGAGCTGCCGCAGTAACAGCCCAATAATGACGGTAAAACACGATCTTTTATTGGTTTATTTAATGCAAACCATACCGTGAAACAGTATTCCGACACGTCAACATGACCGAGCTGCGGTAGTTAAACGCGCTCGGTGCTGCAGGCAGCTGCATGTATGTTTAAAAAAACGGCTGTGTTACTGTGACCGTTTAAGGACCACCTCGGACCACCACGGCCATGTCTCAGCTTCCACACAATCAGGCTACACACACCACATCGGACGGTAAAGTTCGTGTGACATTCGCAATTACGTTGTGTTATTAGATTAATTACACTTTCATGGTCATATTAAAGATAACAAACACAACAAACCCAGTTTGTACTGAACCGCGCTGTTCTTTTCTTGGTCTTTTTTCTATTCTTTTATTTTTGCCAAAAGGTTCAACTCAAGCTATCACTGTGTCCGCGTCTGCTTCAGAGTCAGAGACCGTCTCAAAATTACAAGACGAAACAAGTGAAGCTATTATTATTATTACGAGTAGTAGTAGCTTTAGTATCTCCGTAAATAGCTCTGCTGATGCTTCTGAACATATCAGCAGATTTACATACAGAGACAATAATAATAATGCTAATAATTATAGCAGAAACGCTTTCTGTTCGTAATTTTGAGAATTTTGAGACTGGCCCTGAGCCCGAAGCGGCCGCGGGAGCAGCAGTGTGAGAGCTGAAGCTTCGTCTAATAAAAGATTAAGCAAAGGGAGCCGGTTCTGTTTCTGAGGGTTATTTTACACAATTTTAACCAAATACGAGTGTTACTGGTTTATGTTATTTCAGCAGTTTCAAGACAAAAATAATTAAAAGTAACGTTAACCTACCATTTCTTTAGGTAAAAATAGTAAAATCCGACACTGTAAAAAGCAGATAAAAATAAGACGGTTAAACTAACGATACTGCTTACACTGGCTAATACAGCTTAGCTAGCTAACGTTATCTGGCTAGCTCCACACACCACAATATAGGGTAACTTTAGATTCCAGCTAATGGATGTTTCTCACATTAGTCACTCAAATTCACTTCTCTGTTTTCTTTAGACTTGTTTTTCTCCTAAAACAGGCAGAAATATTAAAGCTGCTCTTAGAACATTTTCACATTTTCCAGTGAAGCTAACAGCTGCCTCTCACAGTACAACCCAGATAAGCTAGCTGGTTGAACAGCCGGGCGAGGGAGATGATGTAAGATTAAGAGTGTGTCGTTATTAAACATGATTAAAGAGAAATCTCTGATGTTAATTTAGGTTGGAATTAGACATTTTGACTCACTACCTCAGCTAACGTAGGTTAACTAACCTAGGTTAGGTTAGCTAACCTAGTACTGACGTCCTCCCCTCTAGCAACTACACCATTCAGCTTATTTGTTTGTCAAACTGAATAACATATTAAAAGTTAAACGATAAAATCCAAGATACCTGATCGTAATTCTAATAAACGTGCAAATATTTAAAATACAAAATACACCTTACCTCAAAAGCAGCAGCGAGTTTTACAGTCAGTCAACTGACGACTGCAGAGGACTGAGGGGGAAAAAAGGGGAGGGGCAAATTTTAAATGAGGCGCCGTTTTTGTTAGGTCCGGCCGCAATGCGCTCTGAGTCCGCTGACCAGCAGTGTGTCTAGTGCTGTTAACAGTTACTTGGCCCAAATGTGGCACAAGTCCGCAATTCAGATGCGACTGCTAGGAGGACTTTGTGACGGCCAAGGTAATCCGGCCCGAACATGCTTGCTGTCTGGGTCAGCATCACCAGTTTTGGACGAAACCCGGTTAGACCTTTAGTTGGCAGGACAAGTTTGAAAACGAAGTGGTTGTTGAAGAAGAATGACTAGAGAATTTTTGTTTGTCAAAAGCATTCTGCATGGACAGGATTTTTTTTTTTATTTTGAATGAAAGAGGAAAACCCCCATTTTAAAAAGTACCCATGTTTGTGTGGAATAGGCCTAAGACTTACATATATACATCTTTGTGTGACCTTTTCGCCACTGTCTTGATATCCTGAGTCCCAGCGGGTTTTCCCCTTGTTTGTTTCTGTGTTTTGACCTCTGCTTGTCTTTTTGTTTGATTATGGATGTCTCTAAAATGGCCTGCCTGTGTTTTGTCTCTGCCCTTTTGCACTTGCAGCCAACCTATATGCGTGCTATGTTACTACCAAGTGCACAGCAAATCACTCGATAGCATCTAGTGCTCGCCAAAGATCTTTTAGAGGCTCTGTATAACTGCTTCTTATTGACTAAAAAAAAAAGGTTTCAACTGATGAATGGAATTGATCTGTTGTTCCTCAGTTCAGGCCTCCCATGGATTAATACTAAGATGATTCCTATCATCCTATCATCATAATAAACTATTTCAGAGCAGTCCTGTTGTTAGAAACTGACCATTGATAAAGAGCTAGAGTAGTGTTTCTAAACTCTGGTCCTGGAGGCCCAATGCCCAACACATTTTAGATAATTTCCTGCTTTAACACACCCACTTCAACTTCTTAATGGGCTCTTAAAGAGCTGATTAGTTGGATCAGGTGTGCTGGGAGCAGGGAAATCACTAAAATGCGCAAGGCAGTGGGCCTTCAGGACCAGGGTTGAGAAATACTGGACTAGAGGATGATAAAACTAATAAAGTCAAACACACATGCAGGGATAACACAAAGCATCTCAAAGTACCTCCATGCATTTACAATCAGTAAAATAGACATTAATACATGCCATATTTGAGTCTGTGTGTGCATTGTTATGTGGTGTAAATTGGTTTTTATTTTTGCTTTGTTAAGGTCTTAAAAAGGTACTTAAAAAGCACTGAATTTGATTTTTAAAATTGTGCAACAATCCTTCAGTCACTAAAGCTGCCAAATTGTATAAACTAGACAATAAATCACTACCTGGAAATCAAGATGATCCCACACAATAAGCAAAACAGTTAAATGATTGTCTTTAGATATTAGAGCATTTTAGTATTATTTATTTGATCCATTTTGTCTATTTTAAAGTTGGAGTTTATTTTTAACTACACAGAGTGCTAATGATCCAAACATGACCAAAGTATCATTGCTTTAGTTTTTTCTTTCACTTAAAAAAATAATAATTTAATGTAATGTCAATGATAATGTAATTACAATGATATATAACAATAATTAATAAAAAATAATGGATTTTTAAAAAGTACAAATCCTGTACAACTTTAATTGTAAAACAATTCCAAAATAAAAGCTAGTGAAAAGTAAAAGCATATAAAATAAGAAACAAAGTTAAAACAAGTTCATCAGTCTGAGCTGAAAGAAAAACAAAATAAAACCTGAATAAGAATGTTATACGTGCAGCTTGAAGTGCCAGTTTGAAGAGATGAAAACAAAGTAGTTGTTGCAGAAGTGACAAGTTTTTTTTAAAGCCCTGCACAGCATTAGCAGGAAGTATTTGATTATCTTCATATTTTTGCTTCTATCCAACATTTACTGGGCACTGCATAAAATGACCACAGAATTTTACATTTTTAGTATACTGACCCATAACCAATGTTTAGGTATTATATTTTATTTGGTGTGATTCTAGACGTCACAGTAAACAGTAATTGATATTAGTGAACAATAAGCTAATTTATACAGCATATTTGTGAACTGTAAAATCAAGCAGCCCTCCTACACACTCTGCATCGGTCTACCTGAGTAACGTTATAGCTGCTAGGAGAGGGCACTCATTCACAAATGCTCA
The DNA here is from genome assembly GCF_904425465.1 of Colossoma macropomum. NCBI lineage: Eukaryota > Metazoa > Chordata > Actinopteri > Characiformes > Serrasalmidae > Colossoma > Colossoma macropomum. The sequence goes on along the minus strand of NW_023494805.1, from coordinate 16,947,016 downwards.
GTTTTTGGATGCAAGAGGGAGAATGCCACTCCCTACATTATATTCCAAATAACTAGACCACATGAAACTGGTTCAAATTTCTTTCTGGGGTTGAAGTGACACCCAGTACAAGAGTTTGAAGAAAGAGTCTGTTATTACTGACTCATTTACAAATAGACCTCCAAATCTTCCAGCCAACAAGCTGTAAGGAACAGCTTTCCCGACCACTCCAACAAACACTATGAGGTTACCTGTGGAGTACCACAAGGATCAATTCTAGGACCGTTACATTTCAATTTGTACATGCTCCCCTTTGGGCAGTGTCGTCAAAAGGCACTGTATCTCTTTCCATGGCTATGCTGATGACACTCAGCTGCATATGGTCATGTCTGATATAGACACTGGGCCAAGTGATGCACTTGTTAACTGTATCTTAGATATAGAGGCCTGGATGTCAGAGAACTTTTTACAGCTCAGTCAGAATACAAACTACCCACCCCCAAACCAAATGTACTAGGCCCAAGCCAAGAAACAGGAAATCTAGGAGTGATTTTTGATTCTGATTTTACTTTAAAGGTACATGTGTAGGGAGTCACAAAAACAGCATTTTATCACTCCAAGAACATTTCAAAAGTGAGGTCATTTCTTTCTATAAGCAACACAGAGAGACTGATGCACACTGTTATAACTAGCAGACTAGAATACTGTAACACTCTGCTTTTGGATCTACCAAAAATGCAATAAATATGTTAGAATTAATTCAAAGTCACTGCTGCATGAGTACTGACTAAGGCCAAAAGCACACATTGTGCCTATTATAAAGTGTTTACACTGGCTATCTGTTATTTTTAAAATCAGTACTAAAACTATGTTAGAAGTTTATAATGCACTACATGGCACTGCAGAAGATTACCTCTCAAAATTCTTCAGGTTTGTGAACCAGGAAGGCCCCTCAGATCCTACAGTTCTTCTCTCTAAGATGTTCCACAAAGCAGAACAAAACAGCCTTCCAGTGGATGTGGAACTGAAAATATTGATATTTTTAAACATAAACTAAACACGTATTTATTCAATCTGGCTATTTTATGTTCTTCATATTTACACTTATTTTATTTATTAACATGATTATTATGTGTTTTTTATTCTATTTTGAGTTTTATTAACACTACACTGGTTGCCAGATAAATTCTGCATAGAGTAGAAAATTCTGCCACTGCAATAAAAAGCTGTAAATGACCTCGCAAAATGAACTTCTGAAAAATGAATGAATCTCAGCAAAATGAATCTCCTGTAATGAACCATTATGCCTACTTAGATCACACGGTCCTGGCTTACTTGTAGTGTCTGGAATTAACAGGGGGAAAAGACTTTTCATACAAACCCCCCCAGCTTTGGAATAATCTTCCAGTCAGTGTTTGGGACTCAGAAATAGCCTCAGTCTATTTAAGTCTAGGCTGAAACCTCCTGGTTTAGTCGAGCCTTTGGTAATTCGTTTTTCCTGCTAAAAGGCGCAGATCTTGGGCTTCATGGACATAGAGTATTATGGTAAACTAGGAATGTTGGTGCTGTCATCCTGACACTCTCACATGTTCATTGAAGTTTGTTGACCGTGGATTGGAGGGCGATTGACATCTTAGGGAGCCCTTATGTCTTTGCTATCTTCTGGCTCTCCATTTTAGTTAGGCTGTAATGGCTTGACCTGCCAAAGTCACTGCTGCACTCTATTAAAACTATACACTGTTCTCAGTCACCCCAAACCGAACTAACTGTCTGTGTGTTTCTTTGCTGAACTGAACAGCTGCCCATCCTTTGCGGTCTGATGCTGTTGCTTCATCTGCCTTAATCAGGTGCCCATAGCTCGCCAGCTTTCTGGACCAGTTCAACTATCACAGAGCTTCCTGCTGTTCGGTGCTGTGCAAAAAGCCTCACCTGCATGAACTGACCCTCCTGATGATGCAGCTCTTCTCATATTCATACTAAAATATCTTACTTTACTTTATCTTATTTTACTTTAAAGTAAGCCAAAAACCTTATCAGTTCAGATGTCAAGTGGGTGAATCAAAACATCCCTAAATAAATTTTAAGATTATTCCTAAGGAACAGGTTATTTTATATATTAAACTTATTCAAAACTATCCTGCAGACAGTGGTCCTGTCAAACCCACTGAGATGGGATAATACATCCATACTCTTAATATCAGTTAGTTTGAATAAATTAGACATTAACACATGCCATATTTAAGTTTGTGTGCTATTGTGCAGTTCCAATGTTATTATTTTTGAAATGCCAAGGCCTTCAAAAGGGATTAAAAAGGACTGAGTTTGATTTCTTAAAATTGTGCTCCCACACAAGAAGCGAAATAATCAAATCATTGTGTTTAGATTTTTGAACATTTGATAACACACACACACACACACACACACACACACACACACACACACACACACACACACACACTCACACACACACATTTTCTAAGCCGCTTATTCTTCTGGGTCGTGAGGGGAGCTAGAGCCTATCCCAGCGGTCAATGGACAGAAGGCAGATAAACAGGTCAGGTCACTAGTCCATTGCAGACATTTTAATAACTTTTAAATATTTAAATATTTATTATTATTTGATTTCTGTTGTCAGTTTTGAATGCTAATAAACTCAACATGACCAAAATACTGTTGTAAAACAGTGCTTTATTAATTTTTTAGTTTTTTGTTTTTTATATATAATGCAATGTCATTTTTTTACAATGTGACAGTAACGCAGTATGGAGAAATTTAGGGGAGAAAAAAGTAAGAAAATCAAAATAGTGTTACATATTATAATTTTACTATAGTAAAAAAGACTAAATAACATGTGATATTGTTTGGTTATATAATAGTTAAGTAAACCCAACCCTCTGTGTGGTCCTTTGCTGGTCCTGACCATTGAAGAATAGGGTAAATGAGGGCTAACAAAGTATGCAGAGAAACAGATGGACTACAGTCTGTAATTGTAAAACTATAAAGTGCACCTATATAGTAAGTGGAGCTAATAAAATGAACAATAAGAGCACATACAACATGGATGTCATTCTACATTAAATGAACTCTTCTGTGCTTGCATATTGACTTTGATCTTCATCAGACTGAGCTGTAAAATAGAACTGTTACACTGCCCTCCACTGGTATAAAGGCATTCGTGCAGTTTGCAGCTGTTGGTCTGTGATTCTCAGTTAGAACCTATAATCTCCTTCTGCTACATGATTACAGATTTAAAAAATAATCGACTACTTGCTTTAATGTGTAATGTACAGTCACACTGAAAGAGTTCTTACCTCAAGCTCTGCAGCATTTGAGCCCCAGAATGATGGACACCAGCAGATATGGAGACACTGCCATTAAACTACTGAGCAGACTGAAGACTCCTGAATTAGACACGCCTGATACACACACACACACACACACACACACACACACACACACGCACACACACACACACACACACACACACACACAATCACATTACTGCATTAAAGATATTGCTGTATTGGAGTGTTTGCATGAGTCCTTGAATGGTAAACAAATTCTGGTATTCATTTTCCCATATTATGTTTCAGAGGTGATCCTGTAAATGTTATTGGGCAGAAAAAAAAAACATGTGGTAATAAAAGTTCACATACAAGAAATATGTACACTTTGTGATGTCTGCTGTGACTGAGTACTGTATTTACCTTCATTTATTTGCATGTTTGATATTTGTAGCGAAGATTTGGAACAAAGATCTTTAAATTGAGAGTGTCAAATCTCATAAAGTCACAGTACAGCACCATACAATACCTGCTCTAACAGAGCTGATTAAGCTCATGAGAAAAAACACTCAACAGTGCAGTGCAGATATTGTGCTCAAATTATCCTATAATATATTATAATATAATATATATCACTGAGTTTCCTCCCAGTATAAACCACTGAAGCTTTACTTCTTCAACAGTGTTGGAAGCTCATAGTACTATATATTCTATGATCGAGCATTTCCCTTAAAAAGGAAAAACACTATGCACTCACTGTGCACTGAGATGTTGACAGGATTGCTGCTCTCTCCAGATTCAGACCAGTACACTCCAGTGTGGGATGTGTTGATGGAGCTGATGCTGCATGTAGATCCTATAACTGATCCCCAGCCTGATGAACAATCTGACACCTTCTCACTGTGTGTGTATCGTCTCACTCTCCATCCAGTAGAGTCACTCTGTCCCTCACAGCTCAGTGAGAGAGAGTCAGTAATAAAGTGTTGAGTTCTGCTGGGACTGACCATCAGAGAAACTGGAGGAGAAACACCTTAAACACAGAAATGACCATTCAGATATTTTATTATAATTATTGTCTTGTTATAGATGCCGAGTCCTGAACACATTTAACCTGGATGGATATACACCACTTTTCCTCACCAGTGATCCATAGTGGCTGTTTATTGCTGTACTGTGAGTGATAGGCTGGTTTTCCTCTTGTTGCTCTGCACACATAAACTCCTGTGTGATTAAGAGCAGCAGGGCTGAGTGTGTAGGAGCCTCCAGCTCCTCTGCTGATGTTGAAGAGGTGCCCATCTTTATCTCTGTACCAGCTGAATGTCCAGCCTGCAGAGGAGCCTCTGACCTCACAGCTTAGAGTCACTGAGTCTCCTTCAGTCAGCCAGCTCTGTGGAGACACTATCAGCACTGCCTGAGCTCTGTCTGTTACACAGAAACACAGTGTTAATTTACTTAGACACAATAGCAACCTCACCTGATAGAATGACATCACAAAACAAACCCACACACTCACCTGATACAGTCAGTGTAACAGCATCACTGATCTCTGATCTCTGAGAGTCGCTCCTCCTCTCTCCTCTACAGGTGTATTTACCACTGTCAGACTCTCTGACACTGAATGAATATTCTTTTTTCCAATAAGAGAAATAAACTGGAAAGTTACTGTCACCATCTTTATACCAGCTGTAGCTCCACTCAGTGTCTGTGTGTCCTTGTATGTCACATCTGAGAGTTACTTTCTCTCCAGTAAACATCTGTCCAGTAGGCACCAGGATCAGTGAAGCTTTTGGTCTCTCTGTACAATTACAGCATATAAACATTACTGGAAACAAGCCAAACACATCCTGCTCTGGGAATTTGAGATCTGTCAGTTAAATATAGTAAGAATATATTTTATAGTGCATGTTATAACAGTGTCAGGCCACATATACCTATCACTGTGAGAGTAACTGCATCACTCCATTGAGAGGCTCTTTTGTCATGATTCCCAAAACCATGGCATTTGTATTTTGAACTCTCATGCACTTTGATGTCTCTTAAGACATAACAGTTTTCATCAGAGGAGTGCAGTCTGATGTCACCACTGTACCAGTAGTATTTCCAGTCAGTTACTCTCTGACCTGGAATGGAACATGTGAGTGTGACATTCTCTCCACTGAATATTTATAGCCAATCAGGCTGCACAGTCTGATTCGGTTTATACCACCCTGTGAAAATAAAACAGCAAATTGTCTCAAGTTCTGTATGACATTCTGTTTCTATCGTCAATCTATTTTTTAATCAGTTTCTGTCTAAATCAAATATGCACACACAACATAAATGGTCTGCTCTATATAAATTACCTTGAGCATTCCCAGTTTGGATGAGTAAACTTGACACTAAAAAGGGAAGAGAACACTAAAGTAATTTCTTTCTTCAAAAAAGACAAAATATATAAATTTATGTATAATAAAAAGGCATTTTTTTCACTTAATTGTACTTATTTTTAAAGCAGTTTCAATAAAACAACACTGTTAACCCACATCACTGACACTGAGCATCTCTTTACTGGCACTAACAGAGCAGTTTAAGAGAGAGAGAGAGAGAGTGCGAGAGAGAGAGAGAGAGAGAGAGAGAGAGAGAGAGAGAGAGAGAGAGAAAGAGAGAGAGAGTGCGCGAGAGAGAGAGAGAGAGAGAGAGAGAGATACTGAAATTACATTCATATTGCCAGGCCAATTTAGCAGTTAGGAATTTGTCTCAGTGTTCATCACAATAAAAATGCAACAATGTCAAAGAAACAAGACAACAAAAACAACATAAAAAATAAAACAAAAAACAAATGCAGGGCATATCAACCCTAAAAGTAATGGAATTATTGCTGTGGATCTATTAAGTATTCAAATAGTACTGCAATATGTGTTATTCAGACACAGAGAAGTTCTTGTTCTTGATCTGAGCCTTTTTGGCTACGTTCATATTACCAGGTTGAAGTGGCGCAAATCAGATTTTTTGCCCTAATGTGACTCAGATCTTATGTTTTCAGGGCTGTGTGGACACACAAATCTAATCTGTTAAAATCTGACCTCAGCCACTTTCATATATGGTCCTAGATCGGATACGTATCCGATTCATGGCCATGCCACCGTAAGGTGAACGCAGCAGTGCCGAACAGAAGTTAAATCCTCTAAATGGTGGAAAAGCAGCACATCTCACTTTTTTTTGCCTTTGTCTCGCTCTAATAATGCAGCTGAGAGCTGTTCAGAGTTAATTATCTTTGCAGTGAAGGCTCGTTCTGCTTGTTAGTTTGCTGATGATGCGCGTGATGCACATGGTTCATTCATGTGATGTTACTGAGTAGGATGTGCACATGGTGGTCATTTCAGGATGCCGGGTTGTTCACATTAATGACAGATTTGAATTGCTTACCTAAACGAGTGTGAATCTTCGTGTCAGAGAGATTGGATTTGAGCAAAAAATCGGATTTAAGTAACGAGGCTTGTAATGTGAACGTAGCCTTTCCTGAAGGGTGGTGTGTTAGAAAGGAGTTACTGGGGTGCTCAGAGTCCAGCAGAGTTTTCTCTTAGATTTTGAGGATGTTCACAGCTCACAGACAAAGATTTTCAAGCTGAGAACACAATTCTCTGAAGCTTTTGCTCATTGCTGTATTTCAGTCTGATGAATGATCAATGATGATAAATGTGTCGCTTTGATAATAAAAGTAATAGTTACACTTTACTGGTGACTATGTGTGAACAAATCATGAATGAATGCAGTAATTATCTGTAAAGAATAACACATGCTTCATGACTAAAAGGAAAGGCTTCTTTCCACAGTAGTTAACATCAGATGTTCACAGAATGAACAGATAGATTAACTAATGTAGTAACATTGATCAATATATTAAATAAGACTATCTAATATAGTAACTAACATTAATATAGTAAATAAGATTAACTTATATAGTACTTAACATTGATTAATATAGTAGATAAGATTAACTGCTATAGCAAATACACTGAATTACAGTATTTTCAAAACAGACAACACATAATACTAGACGGAGGCTTGCTGGTCAAAATAATGTTTTTTTCTTTGCAAAGTGTTCAAATCACCACAAAACACTAAACACATGACATAAAAGTAAACTTTTCTATTGAACGCTACAATTTACAATCAGGAGAGAAAACTCTTTCAATCACTCACTAAATGACAACCAGGATCTACTCTTCTATTTGAAGGACAATTCAAAGTCAGGCCAAGTCAAAACCATGAGAAGAATAAGTCAGTAGATGGACAAGGCAAAAATCAGACTCACTAGTGTAACGGGTAGGAGCTAACAGGACTAGGAGGATATAAACTGTGGGGCACTAGGACCCAGCAGCCGTGGCGAGTACAAGGGCAGTAAGAAATGGCAGTACTACAGCTGACTGCGGGACATTAGGACCCAGCGGCATGGCAGCTCTTACAACCTAACGCCACTTCATTGCTTCTTTATTAAGCTCACCTGTGGCTCACTTGAGTTCGTAGCTCGTGGTGTGTGTGCGCATGGAGAAACGTGGTGAGTTTGGCGTCCTTGTTTTAAACTAAATTGGTTTGCTGGAGGGGGCGGCACGGTGGCGCAGTGGGTAGCGCTGTTGCCTCACAGCAAGAATGGCCTGTGTTCGATACCCGGCCGGGCGACCAGGGTCATTTCTGTGTGGACTTTGCCTGTTCTCCCCGTGTCTGCGTGGGTTTCCTCCGGGCACTCCGGTTTCCTCCCACAGTCCAAAAAACATGCAGTCAGGCTGATTGGACTTGCTAAATTGCCCCTAGGTGTGAGTGTGTGTGTGAATGTGTATGTCTGTCTGTCTGCCCTGCGATGGACTGGCAACCTGTCCAGGGTGTATCCTGCCTTCCGCCCAATGACAGCTGGGATAGACTCCAGCACCCCACCGCGACCCAGAAGGATAAGCGGTTTAGATGATGGATGGATGGATGGATGGATGGATGGTTTGCTGGAAAGGACAGGTTTGTGAATCCTTGTCAAGCTAAAACTGGGTGCTACATTTGTCCCGTGAGACTGGTGTGTCAGGAAAAGGAAAATATCCTGTCTTAAAGGGTCCAGTTGCCTTCTGCCGTCAAGGTGGTTGAAGGTTGAGTTTGGAATTTCCATTGTTGGTGTGGTTAAAACCCATTGGCATATTGAGTGAGTGTTGGGATTGAGGATTTGTTTTTATTTATTTTGTTGAGGTTTATTTACTGGTTGTTTGTATTTTCTTTTTGTGTGTCACTTGAGGTGGAGTGATTTGCTTTAAACCCAGTGGGTAATCCTTACACGTTTGGGAATCATCGAAGGTTGTATTAGCCATATAATTATGTTTAAGACTTAATGATGGAACCTGGTTGCCCTTAAGCTTTTATTTGTTTTTTTTTTTTTATCAAAAAGTTTAATAAAGTGTTATTGTACATCTGCCATTTGATGTTCATTTATTTGAACAGACCTTGTGGGGAAAACAATAAATGGTGTTAGTGTATAACAGTTCATTCTTTATATCATTGTAACTCAGGTTGCTCTCATCCCTTAATTGAGAGTGGCGTAGTCGGATAGTTTTGACTTTTAAGGGGACTAGAGCTGCCGCTCGTGCCCACAGTAGGTACATCTGTCTTTTTGTTAATCAGTTTTATATAATGCTAGTCTTACCTGTTATCTATTTCTCATCTGACAAATTATTATTATTATTATTATTATTATTATTTGATCATGAGTTGAAATCAGTGGTCTTAGAATGTTTAATGAGAGATGAACCAGGGTGGCTAATTTACTGCCTCTGTGACCAAAGACAGCCTGCGACAAAGTTCTAGCAGTGTCAGACATTTTGATCTGAATCTCACATTCATAATTTGGGACAATGTTGCAAAAAAAAATATTTCTGAATATCTCAGATTAAATGACGTGTGTGAGAGTGTGGGTGTGGAGGGGGTAGAGAAATTATTATTTAAAGTAAAAACTTTATTGCTCACAAGTTAAAAAAAAAATGAGCTTGTTATTAGTCTGGCCCTCAGGTCACACATGGAGTGACCTGCAGTTTAGCATCAGAGCTAACCACAACAGAAAAACAGCCGCTGACCTCCAGCAGGACTGGAATAGACTCTTATCTGTCTGTCAATCTCTGTGTGTCACTTTTAGCCGAAGTGTGAAATGACACGTGCATGGTAGGAGTTCAGCTCTCGAGTGTTCGTCGGTACAGGAAGCAGCATGCGATGCTGCTGTGGATCTGTAAGGGTCAGAAACTTTGAGAGATACTGCTGATCACAAGCACTTATTGACACTCAAGTAAAACCCAAGTCAAACTATGATGGATATGTAGTTTTTTTTTTTTTTCCCCCCCAAATAATAATTTGTTTACATACACTGACCAAGTATGTTTGTGAGGAAAATAATCTATTTAGCTCCAGTGTTAGCTCTACTATTAGCTTTAATGTTAGCTCACCACAAAAGGTAGCCCCATCTCTGAAAGCTTTATTTGTTTGTTTGTTTATGATATGGGACTGTCAGTAAATATAATTTATTCAGTAACACTCATAGGTTCCTAATTAGACACAGCATGTTGTAATACACTTTGGCCACAGTGAGAATTTACCGACTTCAACTTTACATACAGTATTGGTGTGAGAATTGGGGATAATTGGTTAAGCATGGGAGACAACTCCCTCAGTGCCCTGCTCAGTACTTTAGTAGTCTTGAGTATTATTTGAGCTGCTGATTTTGTACTTCTACTTAATTTATTAAATTACTTTTACTTGAATCATTATTTCATATGCCTTCTTTCTTCTTCTTCTTCAATTATCAGTCTCTCCACAGTGAATTTAGGCTACTCTAGAAACCTCTGTGCTTGTGAGTGCAAGTGGTTCATTGCAGGCAGAACTTAAATTGTGTGTGTGTGTGTGTGTGTGTGTGTGTGTGTGTGTGTGTGTGTGTGTGTATTGGTTTTCTATTCTATGCTTCTGAAGAGAGATCATCTCCACTTTAGCACTCCCCCCTTACTGTAAAACCCACACAGCTCAACCAACTAGAATAGTAACCAAACCACAACCACACACTCATCTCTGCTCTCAGACCTTTGATATTGTCACTGATTAATGTGAGTGAAGGACTAATAATAATAATAATCTTTACTGTGTTTTCTAGAGATGCACAGGTACAGGGTGAAGTGTTATGTATTAGTGTGTGTTTGTAGATTTTG